>NW_026684686.1:0-5590 GCF_943735745.2 Anopheles bellator | reverse complement strand
GGTGCGCGTTATACACGGGTGCGCGTTATACACGGAAAAATACGGTACTTATGTGGGGGGCCAGAGACAGAACTTGATTGAAGCTCGTTCTGTGTGATCCGGCTGCTGGTCCCGTGCTGGGGTTGGTCGAGAATGCAACCGCTACAGAAAGCCATTGAGGAGCGTGAAGGGCAGCCAGGATGTAACATCATTAAGCCGAAAGGTCTGGAAGTTAACACCGTTTATCGTGTTGAGCACAACAAAGTGTTCTGTTTGGGCTGATGGAGATTATTTTCATAGATTGAAAACATAGTTTATGAAGCTGTAGCGGAAAGTCTTTTTGCCACTCGATCGTCAGACAGTTACTTGGTGGGTTAGATGTGTAATAGGTCACTAGTTTAAAATGTGCCATACGATGCCATTTCGCTGTAAGAAATTTAAAAAAAATGTGCCAAAGCCATGGAAAAATGTGTAAAGTTTGATCACTGGTATCACTGGAGGAATTTGTTTGGGTCACTTGCGTGATGTACGCAACGCTTTCGGTTCAGCCAGTCACTGAAAATGCTGAAGAAATTGTGGAACTGGTGGAGTAGAATCGACATGAAAGCTGTCAGGAGATATCTGGGACGGAATATTGCTGAACCGCAACAAAATCGAACGTGCTTTAAAGCGATCAATTCAATAATCAATATGACAATAACGATTAATTTTAATAATCATACGATCAGATAACGCCTAACCTAACCGTTGGCACGATTCTATTAGTTAGGCCTCACTATCGTTACATTTCCTATTTTCATTGACAAATTAAAACAATGAAAAACCTCTTTTTGGCAACTCAAATTGAAAGATCTCTTCGGGAACCAATCAAAGTCATAAGCATTGAGCTGAAAAAACCCAGTTAACCATAAATCAGTTTGGACCCAAAAACGCCTAAGAACCATCATTGGTCGACTTGGTGCTTTGCGGTAACTCAATTTCGCTGCTGATTGATGAATTGACAACATAAATTACTGTTACGCTCCAGACAATGCAATGTCACGGTGTCCTCCGGAGACACGGCACTGTTCGCCGCGTCATTGTGTAGCTGACTGACTGGCTGGCTCACTGACTCTGACTCTGGAGATGAACATCAAAATGGCAGAACACTACGATTTCGCATTATTAAGTGTCGGCGAACCGAGGCACCCAAGACGAAGACATCGGCGGCCAGCAGCAATGGTGACGTCGGATCGATTGCACGATAACGATGCCCGCCACACCAGCCCTTTGGGTATTCGATAAAAATAGCTTCCCTTCCCGGCTACGCGGTGCCACCGACCCAAAGGTAGACGGACCGAATACTTCATTTCCGCTCGCGGTCATACACATATTTATGTTTGGCAATGAATCGCGCGCATCGCACATCTTTGTTGCCATTTTGAAGCCATTCACACCACGCAGCGCTAGACGAGGGATATCATCGTCCCATTAGCGGACCACTTCGCCCCACTCGCAAGGAACCCGCCTTCAACGTCCTGCCCGTGACATGTCAATCTTCGGGTTTCTCGGGGCAGAACAACCCCCTGCGCACGGGGCACGTGCCGCGCGTGAACGCGCGCTTCTCACATCTTACGACAAACCAATCGTTACGCCGGGAACGTGTGTGGAATCGGCAAACTACTAGTGGTTATCCTGGCCCCTATGCTTGCGTCCTTTTTTGCATCGAAATTGTGGCATAGGGACGGGACACAAGTGTAGCTTTTAGACACGGCGTAAACCGATTCGTTTGGCGCACAAACAATCCTATCATCGGAACAATCTAATGATATGCACGGTTTGGGCCCAAAACGACGCCGTGTTCGCAGATTCTTGAGCGGGTTCTCCGGTGCGCCTGGAATTCTTAAGCACGGCGCTGCATTTGCATATGCAGCGCATCTCGGGAACACGTGGTCCATAGGGGGGATACTTGTGCCTGTGTAGCCTATGCCTTTTCTTGGTTCAACTCAAGCCATTTCGGACCCATTAAGACCGATTGGTGGCATCCCTACGGGAGCGTACCGTTCGGGTTCTTCAGGGTGCCTCGCAATTGTGTGCCCCCATTTAGATCCTAATCGTCGCTCTCCCGACAAAGTGCTTATACTGCTCCCTCCCACACGGACCCCACGACCTCCGGCGACCGTTTATGTTATACTCTAACCGCCCAGCGAAGAAGCCTGGCACGGAGCAACCTTTATCTGCACGCAACGCGCAAATCAATCAACATGCAAACTCCGAGCACGGCACAAGAAAAATCGTACTGGGCTGCGTGAAAAGCCCCCCGGAGGCTCCAAAGGTCCTGTAACTAGTACGACGCTCCCATTGCGCCGATGTTGTTGTTGATGGGGTACAACAGCATCGCCGCGACGTGAATTTGCCTAATTGGTGAAATTAAAAATGAATAAATTAATTTAATATCTCCGGGCCGGGTTGGCAGCCCGTTGCGGGTGTTGGGTCGATATTTTATTACGACTTGTCGTAGTCTGTTAGTTGTAACGTGTCCATGGGCGTGCGGTGTGACCCCCTTCGTTTCGAAGGAAATCGAGTTAGTGTCACGGCGGACAGAAGGCCGAAGTCAGAGCGCGCAGTCGGTATCAGTCTAGCTACGGCGATCCATTTTGCGGGCCCTTTTTTGCACTGTTTTTGCACTTCCCAAAACCAAACAGAAGAATGTGAGTTTAACAAAAAAAAACAATATTAAGTTGAGTTGAGTGCTCCGCCGAGAGAGTCATTAGAGTGCCGCTATTTTCGGGGGTTCGTCGCTTGCGTCAAAATCGTTTGAATCACCGAGCGCTCCTTGAAGGCGATCCAACAACATTTGTATTGCGACTTGCGCTTTTCAGCAATGCGTTTTAGCAAAAACCCAGCATGTGGCGTGATGTCGTAATGAATTTCTCTTTCCCCGCGTCAGCCTCGGCCACAGCCTTCCTCCCATCATTATGGTCTGCCCACTCAGACCGTCCCTGTGTGTGCCGCGTGTCAAAAGTAAACGATTACAAAACCGGGGGGGCTCTCGAGGGGTGGCGCATGACATTTGTTTTTGGCGCGTCCGCAAATTGGCGCGGCAGCAACCCGGGGAAACTAATCAATTTAGTGGAACGAGAAATAAAATATGACACGCGAACGTCAGACAGACCATACCCTTCGGTTTCCCGTCCCCCCCATGGGACGGCGTATCACTTACCCGCCTAGCATGATGTTCACGTTGCCGTGCAGGTTCGCCCCAGGGCGCATCGTCTGCAGCCCCTGGTGATGGTGGCTACCGGCCGCCCGGATACCGGAGCCCGTGGACGATCCGATGGCCGCCGGATCGAGACCGCCGCCGCCGCCGCTGGCACCGTTGTTACTGCTGGCCAGCTGGCCACTGTACGAGCTGACGTACGAGATGGTCTGATTGTTGAAGCTGTTGTGCGAACCGACGGCCGATACGACGGCGAGACGTTTTAAGGACATGCCGCCGAATTCACGCAGCAAAAGCTCGCGCAGCACTTTTCTGTCCCCGCAGGGCAATCGAACTCTGTTTTCACACTTTCCCCGAACCTTTTCGATGCGCTCCTGCCATGGTGAGTGTCCGTGTCCGATACTAACACTGCGCGATTTGATTGCGCCACTGTTTTATTCACTCGGTTCGGTCACTTTCTTCTGCTTTGCCTAGCTACGATAGAAACAAAATATTATAAAACAGCCGATAACGCTGCAGCATAATGCTAAGGAGGTAGTTCCGGAACGATCCCAAACCGTTTTGCATTCTCTTGAATACTTTCACTTGCACGAGCGGGTCTTCCACTGTGCACTACGACCAGTGTTCACGCGGACTACTCTGAGCCTGGTCGCCGCGACATAAAGATGTAAATTTCACTTTCGTGCGGCCTGCTTGGTTTGTTCGCGAAACTAAAAAGCGGTTTGCGTCAGGCTCCTCTTCCGTTGATATTTCGGGGAGTTTGAAAAGGATTCGCTCTTTTCTGCACGCTAAACATATTCCGTTATCGTAAGCGAAAAACATGTTAAATAAAAATGTTTAGTTTATCATTCGTGCAACATTAAAGGGGGGCCCGCCGCAGCTTGACCCCATCAATCTTGCCTTCTCCAAATAGTGGAGCTCCATGGTGGATTTTTGGTGATGGGTTATTAACTTCCTTCATAAATAATTTACCCATTTTTGGGGACCGTGTGGCCCTCGCAACCACGAAGCGTAAGTGACCCGAGGCCGGAACCGGAAATAGTGGCCTCGCGCGCCATAATGTTTCGGAAGTCGGTGTCAAAAATCAGGCGTACACACGACGGTACGAAAATGTAACTTCCGGTAACTGCCACCGGCCAGCCAACAAGCCAGAGCCCTCGGTGATCGGGCTTTTGGAGCCGGGTTTTCGGGCAGGACCATTTCTGAGACCAGTGCCTAAACAAGACAGCAATTTGTGCCTCTCCCTCGGCCGTGCTGTAATAAAACGTGTACCCTACCCCTGGTCCAATCCCTTTGGATCGAAGTATAAGCTCTGCCTTTCGTCCATCATCCATCGTGTTTCGACAGCCGGTGGCGTCGCGATGACGATGATGACCTAGGGTGCGTCAGCACGACCAATCAGCCAGGCTGTAGTGTGGTGTGCATTAGCAGTAGCAGGTATCGTAGGGGTTTCCGCTGGGAATCCGCTTTTAACGCACACACAGAGAGACCTCGGGAGCACGCGAAATATAAATTATTAACCTGACTCGGGCACGCGGGCACTTTTCTGGTGGGGCGCTCTCTCTCTCTCTAGGCTTTCCCTCCTTTTAATGAAGTTTGGCCCGGCGTGTGGATTGGCACATAAAACCTATGTTGTACCCCGGGGGCCTAAGCAAGCCTGCATCGTTCGGGTGGCCCCCCCAACTTTTTGTCTTATTTTTGTAGAGTTAATAATTCGTAAACTTCAGGATTTATTGGCTTATGTAGCACTCGCCATAGTTTTAGTAACAATCGATCGAATCGCTGATCTTTGACGATCTTTTCGGGAATCGAAACCGATATTAAAAGTCTTGCGTTTTCCAATACCAGTTTACGTGCACTTCAACCACCGTCAATCGTCATTCAGCACCATCATGTGTAAGCTCGATTCACTTCGCCGATCGATTCAAATAAATTGAGTAACGTATCGATTGGACGCCCATTAGCTCCGGAAACGCCTTCACCGTCGCCGGCGATGAACATTCAATCTTTCCACCATTTCCCCCGAGTCACCGAGGCTTTTCCAACGCTGCTTAGAAGGCACTTTTGCTTCCCGAGGTCCGTCTGGCTCAATTGGCTAACGGGCTGTGTGTGATGTTGTTTGTGACTCGACAACTACGCACTCGGTGAATAATCGAATCACATCCCGGGCGACCTTCCGATCGCCGGCAAATCAAACGGGGAAATGTTCACCCCCGAAAATCACGGATTGCTCCACATTATGCATGCGTATCGATTATGCTGCCGAGCGGCGTTCGAATTTCGACATTAACACATCAGCCCACCCGACACGACACGGCTTGGCGTAAATGGCGCGAAAACATCGACAAACAGTCACAGCACCGATGATGATGATGATGGTCACTTCCGGTGGATTGGGTCCTGCCAACGCGC
>NW_026684685.1:4013-5783 GCF_943735745.2 Anopheles bellator | reverse complement strand
AAACGTCAGTTGATCAAAAGTAACGTGAGAGCTACTCTGAATTTAGTGTTTGGCCATACGGAAGCAACTCATAGTAAATGATTCCTTTCAAGTCCCACCAAATATTGGGCTGTTCAATAAGTTGTGAGCTTAAATTACGTACCGCGCTGCAGGGCTAGCTCAAATGTTTTTGTTATGTGGTCACACTCTTCATACAAACGTATGTGAAGTTGAATTTTAATCTGTCACTTTATTCATTGTTTACAAGTTCTTCAGTATCGACGTGCCATAGTATTTTTTTCTTACAATGAAAAAATCCATTATCGTGCGGTGATAGATTTTTTCTAGTTTTGGAAGTTTTAAAAGCAAAGAAAAGTGCTAAGCGATTGTTGAAAGTATGGGTTGCTGAATTTAAACGTGGTCGTACCAGCCTTGGAGACGAACCACATCAAGGACGTGCTAAGCCAGTAGCAACACCTGAAATCGGATCAGGAGAAACGTATTGGAAAATCATCAAGTGACTGCAAGAGATTTAGTAGCAGCCCTAGGTATCCTATTGGTCATTGTAAGCAGCATTTTGGCTGAACTGACACACTAGTAAAACGGACAAATTCAGTTTATTATTGTAACCTTTTAAAACAGCTGAAGAAAATAGTTCGTAACAAAGGACGAGGTTTGCAGAAGAAAAGATTTTTTTTTTCTTCAGGACAATTTACCGGGTCACAAGAGTATCTTGACAATAATCCAATAATCCATGAATTAAAGTTCGAATTTTTGTAACGTATTCCACCGTATTCACCACCACATTTGACCTCTAGCGACTTCCATCTGTTTCCATATTCCATAAGAAAAATGCATGCCAAATTGGAATCTCATCCTGCACGCGGCGTACTGATGTTTAGAGAGACCATAAAATTGCGTTTTTCTTGCCGAACCGTGCATCGAAACTTTTTCAACAACCCAGTGCTCTGCGCCGACTGCGACCCGGCGTCACGGAACTTCCTGGCCGCAGTGCCTTCCCGGCGCTGTTGCGCAATGCTCGCGCTAATAGACACGCGCGAACCCATCACCAAATTGCCATTTCGCCCGGGCTTGCGTTCCTCGCGGGCTATTTTAAGACCCTCTCCTTCACATCTCCCTCTCCAGCACCACGGCCCACGGCCAGATTATTTACTGCCAAACTCGTTCGCGGGTAATTCGAGTGGAAAGTTTACGGACCGACCGACCAACCGTACACCTATACACCCCGCATCCGCCCGCCCTGCCGCTCGTCCTGCATCCTGCTGAATGCAGTTCACTTCGTTCCCTGGCTCTCGTCTGCCACCTCAGCCTGCTGTTGTTGTGAGTGATTGGTCGCGGCCGAGGCGGCGAGGTGGGTCTTGCACTTGAACTTTGGTGCTCGGCGGGGGGGTGAACCGCGAACCACCGCTACCACCCTCCCATCACGAATCCTCCACCCACCGCTCTCTTCCTCTATTGGTAATCTGGGGGTCAGGGAAAGCGCCTGGCGTGTCTCTGGTTCGTTGCAATGGTCGGCACGCCGCCATCTCTAGTGGCTAGGCTCTAGGGGAAGGATACACAGGCCGCACAATAAACCTGTACAACGGGTGCCCCTCCCCTGCCCCTGCCGCACGGGCGGCACGGGCCCCACCCGAATCGTTTTGGGGGTGGCCAATTACGTGTTCGGGTTATAAATTTCTATTCTTAAGAGGTGCGCACCAACACACACCCCAACACACACGCTTTTTAACCCTTAAACATTAATTACGGCCACTAGCACCCCCACCCACC
>NW_026684685.1:3815-3913 GCF_943735745.2 Anopheles bellator | reverse complement strand
CAATCCCAGCAGCCCGGAGTGGGCCAATTGGCGATGGCCGAAAATGCGTTCCCGTTTCGCCAAGCCAAGTGTGTGTAGGTGGAATGTAATAATTCCTA
>NW_026684685.1:0-3715 GCF_943735745.2 Anopheles bellator | reverse complement strand
GGACTTGGACTTGGACTTGGACTTGGACTTGGACTTGGACTTGGACTACAGGAGCCCCATAATCCGTTCGGATCTGGGTCAACATTCCGGCTCGACCCAAACCCAAACTAGGACACCCAAAACTGGCGAAAGTGTTCCACCTCTACCAACGCATTCCAGCCCAGCAGGAAGTTGCCCATTGAGGACCGGCGCGAGTGGCGCGATTTGCGGCCCATCGAACGCAGGCTAGACATGCTGACGCGGCACGGTTCTGCCGCCCTGCCGGTAATCGCTATAGCATAATCGTGATCGGGACACAAATTCCGCAGATAGAAGCCCTCTAGGGCCACCTAGTAGGGAGCCTCTGAAACCACTTCGGCCAGCTGGGCACTCCATCACGACCGCGTGCGTGGCTTATCGGCAGTGAACGGACTCTCCACTTGGCGGTCTAGGCGGTGGTGCCTTAAGTATGGACGCCCGATGCCAGACAGTGCCATCTTTGGGTATCGCGCCCCCCCCATCGAGCAGTGCTGGAGCAGGAGTATCGGTGGAGTTCGTCCTGCAGTCCCGAATATCATGTCGATGATGGCTCGAGTCATCAAGATCGATTTTAAATTTTAAAGCGATAACATGAAGGGCGATGAAGATGAAGCCCTTCAGCTGGTGAGATTCTTGTTGCCGGTCCGCCGTCCAACAGCGTGCGTTTTCTAATGGCAAATGAATTTTTGCGGTTCGTTATCATAAAAGTCGGGTCGATGAGCATGAGCACAAGGGTTTGGATTTTATACTATCGATCACTAGACTTTTGAAACGTCAAACTTCATTCTGGAAATTGTAAACTTTTCAGATAAAACTTTGACATTTACGAAATGGGGAAAATTGGGAAATATTAAAATCATATTTCCAAGCGAGCGAAGTATTCAATTCCAACTGCTCACAATTTAAAAAATTGGTGCCCGGCAGAAAACCCCCCCCACACATCGTGCAAGAGAAGCCAATGCACCCCTGAAAACTGGGACGACATTTGGGACGACTGCCGATAATCGATATTTGGCGCCACGGATCTTCGGAATCCACATGAACCTAGGTGAACCACCAGATATACAAAATGTGAGCCTTATTTTAGTGATTGGGCCTTCTAAAACAAAACTGTCACTGAAACCTGTCACACAAAACTTGCTCCTTGCAATCATCCTCATAGGTTAATCCTTACTGATGTCCAGAATTGGGTAAATTTCTCGTCGGGAATCTTTCGACTATCTGCCCGGACGCGCACCCGGACCCGACGTGGACCGATTTCTGGTAGCCCTCGGAGGGTCAACCGTCGAATGACAGTCATGTGGGCGTTGAGCGCTATCAAGATCGGTCGGTAAAATTATCCTATTAACGATACAGTATGTGGGGCACACTGGCGAGGGGGCCCATGGCCCAATACCAGGCACCGGGCGATTCGATGCGAAATGACAGCGGCTTGCCCGGTGACCTCAGTGACAGACAGCTGCAGCTTTCAAAGTTTCGTTCAAACCGTTCGGTCCGAGGCTAGCTTCGTTAATCATCGGCAGGATCGTTGCGCGTTTTCAAATATTCTTCAATCAAAAACACAACGGAAACCGAGACAGAGAGAGAGAGCTAGAGAGAGAGAGCTAGAGAGTGAGAGCGAGAGAGAGAGAAGGCGATAGAGCGCAGCGCAGCGAGCCGGGGCTTTTCGGGGGACAAATTGGAAGATTGCAGTCCGCATATATTGGATCTCGAGTGCAGGGAGATTGGTTTTCGGTGTTTTCGGCTACAACAACGATCGACGAGGGTGAGGCGGCGGGGGCTGGGTGAGGGGTGTCAGCGATGGATTAGGGAGACAAAACAATTCTCGGACAGGGGCCACTCAGAGGGGCCGCACTGGTTTTGCGGCCGGTGGCTGTAATAATACGATGCTGCGCCGTGGAGTGCCCGGCAGCCGTCGCGCTGCTCCAGCTGCTCGCTCCTTCCAGCGAAAGCCAAGGGGCTATCGTTGTCCTGCGTCCTTGAAGTGCCCAAGTGCCACTTTGTCGGAGAGTGCGGAGGAAAGGCGAAAAAGACAGTGGCACATATTGAATTCGGGACCAGGACACGAGTCCTGGGGACCGAAATTGGCTTACAACGACGACCGACCGACCGACCACCTCTCTCTCTGTGTGTGTGTCACCGTTGAACCGTTTCGTTTTGGGAATGCCCACCCCCCCCCCCCCCCTCTACACTATCTTTGACCCCCCCCACCCACCGGTGCGATCCCGAGATGAAACAAGCGCTTTATTGTGCATTTGGTGCATTTTGGCGATTTGATTAGCTGCGCCATTGCGATTTCTTCGGCTTCGAATAGCTACACTCACCGCCTGACCCCAGCCCCCTCTCACCCGCCCCCTCACCCCACCAAAGGTGCCTGGACCTGGAAGGTGAACAAGCAAACCGCACACACGGCACCGAACAGCGAACAGCTTTGCGGTTCGGCCGTCGCCGGTTTTCCGGAGCCTCGGAACGGCCCCTAGGACAAAGGAGCTAGGAGAAAGGGCCAGTGAAGTGGAGCTGGGTGGGTGGGGGTAAAGTTATTTTCTACCCACCACACACCACCCTCTACTACCGCCGCAGGGTCGTCGGCCCCGTTTGCGGTGTGGTGCCCCGGCGCGCGAAACATTAGAGTTCTCCAGTTTTCGATTTGGTTTTATGATCCGATTTATTTATTGATTTCTACAAATTCTGATTCTTTTCATCTCATTTTCAATTGTGCAGTTGTGCGCAGTGTCTCGCAGTGCTTGGCATTTTCTTATTTGGCCTCACCATTGGGGGATATGCAGTAGAAGCACATGAGACAGGACCAGCCGTTGCCAGTGCGAGGACCTGCAAAAGTATATTGCAGCAAACTGAGCTCAAGAATTTGATCGAATACGAAAAAAAGCTTTCATTTATTTATTTTATTATAAATAATAAATTTTCCAAACTTTCAAATTTTCTGCAAGAAACATTTTATGAATCAACCTTTCAAATAAAAGTTCAAGCATCGAAAAATATTAAATCTTGCCTTAATTATTATTATTAAATTATTAAATTATTACTCATAAATAACTACATCTACTCTAGTTGCCTTGTTACCGGATCAAAATGAAGGAAATTTGGCGCGGAAAACTGAAAACTTCATGCTTCCCAGCTTAAACTAAACAACTGTTGTTGTGTTTATTACTGTCGATTTTAATATTATTATTCCAGCACAAAATTCTTTAAAAATTTAATTTACGTATAAAATACAAGAAACCGAAGCAATGAAAAAAATACCGGCTCACGTCACCAGTCGGTCGCTGGTGTGACCAGACGGAATTGCGTTCCAGCGACACCCGGCTTCTAGGATCTCGGCCGGACGGAGCCCCCACTGAAGCTTCCCCGGTTGCGGTTCCTGAGGATTCCCACCAGCTCTTGACACTGGGATAGAAGAAGAAAGAAAGAGAGACAGAGAGAGAGTCGGTGTGACGTGTGGCGCGCGTGATATTTGAGTTGAATGGAGGGATGGATAGATGAAGTCGTTGAAACGAGCCGACAGCCCGACAACAAATATTTTAAAAGGAAACAACATTTCACCCAACAAAAACACTCATCCTTACGCGGTTGCGGGGGTCTGTGGGTGTCGGTGTGTGCGCCCGCTATGGCTGAGCGGTGCGGGCCTCAGCCAAGTGACGGCTTCCTGAATTTGGCCACAAACTAAATAAGGCGAAAA
>NW_026684684.1:0-5635 GCF_943735745.2 Anopheles bellator | reverse complement strand
GGGACGCTAAAACGGATGATTGTCGTCAGCGGCGTGACGAGACCATCCGTTGGTGGACGGTCGGGCGGACGATTGTCATTCCTCAGCTGACGAAACGCCGTTCGTTAAACGCACACACTCGCACACACACGCTCACCGTTCTGGGAAAGCTTATTTTATAGCAAATTTGCACCAACCGTACAGATGGAACATGAGATAGAAAGAAACGGGGAAACGATCGTACATGTTGGTTTTCGCGCTTGCGCACTACTGTCACACATTTTACGCAGTAGGCTGCGACGGGAGTCAGTGCATAGTTCATTTCGTGCAGTTTGTTGGTGGCGAAGATCCGTGGGGCCGTGGGCCGTGTAAAAAGTTTAAACAATTGTACTTTTGTGCACCCGATTGAAGTCTTGTTTTATTTCAGATTCGTACGTTTTCCATCAGCAATACGACAACCGGTAACAACGCCATCAAGCGCCAGGATCAAACATCAAAACATGCATCACCGGCTGTTAGAAAATTCTAACTCAAAGAAAATGCGGAGACTATTTATTGGTTCTTTAAAGGTTCTTTAAATTTGCTTCTTTAAATAGGAATCAAAAAATTAGTGTCTCGTCCCTTGTTTCACTCAACGCGGTAAAAAGGCCCTATTTGATCTCCGCGCGCCCTTATATAGGTTTTCTCTCCTCTCTTTTTTCTCCTTCTTCTCTAGACTGGCCGCACTGCCCGCATTGACAGTCGGCGTTACGATACACCGACTGTTATCGTAACAACCGGCCACCAGTGACTGGACCCGATCTTTAAGCATTTGGTGCGCAAATATTATCAAGGAAGTGAAGAAATGAATTTCGTACGCCAGGTTGTGTATTTTGTGAAATGAGCATCCGTTTCATTGCAGGTTAGACAAGTGCTGGATGACTTCGAATTCGCAACATTGGCTGGGCGCTGCGACTGTGCGAACGAGTGTGATCCCATGGGAGGGCGACCTGCTGTTGACCGATCCGGGGCCCCTCTACAAGGTGTTTAAACTGGTAGAGATCGTTCGTAATTATGAGGACAAAAGGTACCAGGATTTCTTAGCTCGCCCCATCGCATGAGCTGGTGCTGTGATCGGCCAACTCTTGGCAGCAAAACATCCAATGCTTCAACAAGGACAACATTCTGCTAAACACAATTTTCGTCAATCATGTGCGTGAGGAAAAGGCTGTAATTCGTTTGTCTATTTGTAATTCTGTGACCTTTTGTCAGTTGTAGAATTTGCAAAAGCCCAAAGTATCCACGGCGGAAATGTTGTTCGGTAACCGTTGCGCGAAACGGGTTTAAAGCGCTATCCGATGCGTGTACGGCCTCGCACCATCCAGTAAGCGGTGACGATTATCCTGCGAGAGAACTATCCTTCCTTCATCGAATCGTTTAGGCAGAAACTAATCTGCGCCTATCCATTGGACAAGACTGAAATCGAGGCACAGACCGATCTTGAGAGCGGTGAACCGGCAGAGCGGCAGAGCGGCAGAGCGGCAGAGCGGTGACCAGCGTCACCGCAATCCATCATGTACATGTTCTACCCGGGAGAGCAATTCCGACGAAAACGAAGTGGTACAGAACTGGGCAGTAGGAAACTGGCCGAAAAGCGCGAAATCAACGAGTTGTAGTGATAGATAGTAAACAACGATAGATAGTAATAGATAGTAACAGTAATAATAATGTTCTAAATGTAATGTAGCAATAATATTGTAAACCCGGCGATTGTGCGTTCGTCGCCGGGTAACGAAATAATTATGTATTTTTAAAATAAATGAAAAAATATATAAAGAATAAAAAAATAATTTACTGGTCTCTTGCTTTAATAGATTTTAATATATGGAATGAGCTATAATTTATAGCAACGCGACGTTTTATAGCAATAAAAAATCAATGCTATAACCTGAGCTTTTTTGACAATCGTCCGAAACAGTGTCCGTTTCTGCTGTTTTAGGCCATCCGACGGACGGCAAAACGGACGTCCGTCGGACGTCCGTCGGATGGTAAAACGGACAGTAAAACGGACATAGTTGCTCCTTGGGATGAAACCAACAAAAAAAGGAAAAATCTCGGCGAATATCATCGTCTATGCAGGGAGCTCGAAACTGACGAAGAACGTTTCTTCGTGTACTTTAGAATGTCGAGAAACAGTTTCGAAGCTTTGTTTAATCTTATCTGGGAATATCTGGTGTACCCGTTGGCTGACCGTTGAGACAGCGAGCGTTGCTAACTCGCGTCTTACCGAAATGTTTGCTCTACCAAGTTACACCAGAGAATAATAACTCGCGTTGGTTTGTACTAGTCATCGTACTGTTAAAACGATCCAAGCTCGTAGAACCAACTGTTACTTCAATCATTCATTGGTACGTAATACTGTTTCTGAAAATAAGTGGAGATGTTCACGCGGTTACTCAAGCTAAGCGATCGATCCCTATATTATCATCCCGGGATGCCTTATAATTAAAATTATAATTCAAATAATCTTTTTTAAGTGTTTCATATTTAATATCATTTTATACCCGACTACAACAGAAATACTTTATTTTATTTCAAACTAACATCAATTTTAATTTCGTGAAACAAAACAAACAACTGTCAAACCATTTCGCCCCTCTCACCCAAAAACCAAGTATACGAACCTTGGCCAAAGTTTTTTAGCGACACAAACGGAGCGTTGTCTTTTCGTACAGATTCGTCGCGCCGTACGAAGTTTTCGTCGACGCCGGTGTGAAGGGTCCCATAGAATGCCATATGAGACAACGCGTCGTTCGCAACGTTCCGTTCCGTTCATTTTGGTGTGAAGACGGCTTTAAAGCCATCTTCACACAGGGAACGTTAATTAAGTTTCGACGCGACGCTTTTTCCGACCTTTCACACCGGTTACGACGACGGCGACAGGCAACGGAAAAGTCTTTCGCCCTCTCGTTCGGGCGAAAACAATTAGACATCTTGGGTAGTTAAAAAATAATCGAAGATTACTCATTTGACGTTTTTTTTGTATCATAAGAATGTAAAATAATTTTAACTTAATTATTACTTGTAATACAAACACAAATTCATCATGAAACTATTTTAATTCTTGCACCAAAAATTCAATGTGTCTTGATCTTCCAAATATAAACACAAATAATCTGTCAAAACACAACACTTCGCCCCACTCACCCAAAAACCAAGTATACGAACCTTGGCCAAAGTTTTTTAGCGACACAAACGGAGCGTTGTCTTTTCATACAGATTCGTCGCGCCGTACGAAGTTTTCGTCGACGCCGGTGTGAAGGGTCCCATAGAATGCCATATGAGACAACGCGTCGTTCGCAACGTTCCGTTCCGTTCATTTTGGTGTGAAGACGGCTTAAGAGGATTTTCCGCGAGCGACAATTGAGAATGTTTTGAGTGCAGTGTTTGGACAGGTGCACAGTTCCTTATGACGTGGCTCCGACCTAATCCAAGACCAAGACGAGACCAATGAAAGCAGTTCCATATGCCTACACTAACACAAGGCTCGTCAGCAGAGGATTGCAGCTCACGACGATCGCGGTCCCGCCAGCGGAAGCGGAAGGACGATGACAGCGCCGAGGAACGGGGCAGTGTGACGGTGGCACCGGAACCGGACGACGTGGCACCGATCAGTGCAGAGTTAAGTGTTGTGGACGGCAAAACGCGCCGCTACAGTCGGATCAGCATGATCATTATTTATGGGCGCGAAGCGCTCTGCATTCTCGCCCTGCTGCTCACCACGTACGCCACTATTCAGAACACTCCGCCCAAGGCCAAGGCACCTCCACCACCGGTGCCATTCTTTTCGCGCGGTTCGCTTGTGTCCGACTTCCCTTCCGGTGCCCTCGGTACGGCACAAGCGCGGGTAGCCGTCACGGAGCTATCGCTCGTCTTCTACTACGCTCCGTGGTGCGCCGAGAGTCAGTATGCACGCCAAGCGTACGAATCCGTCGCCCAGCTCTACCACCGGGAGGCTCACTTTGTAGCTATCAACTGCTGGCAGCCCGGAGGCGAGTGTCGGCAGCGGTACACTTATTTACTTTCGTGGCCGGTGCTGATGGCGTACCAACCGAACGGGTTTGTCATCCAGTACCAACAAGCGTGGACGGCCGGTTCCCTTTCGCGGTTCGTTCAATCGTTGGTGGCGCCGCTGCAGCGGTTCGTCAATCCTGCCGACCTGATGGATCGAATGACCGGGAAGGATGTAAGTCCAGAAAGCCCGCCTCGATCACACGATCATCTGATCCCATCTCTTTTGTAGGCCGTGATCGTCGCATTCCTTGAGGTGACCAACGAAAGCAAACTTTACAACCAGTACTATCAGGCGGCCGTCAAGTGGCTCGAGAAGGATCCGTTCCAGGAAGTTTCATTCGGGGTCGTGACGGGCGAGTCCTGCAAGCTGTTTGGCGTGGAAACGCAACCTTCCATTCGGCTGTACTTGTGGAACGAAACAATCGTAAGGTTCCGCGGGTCTACGGGTCGTTTTGTTTCGCTGATACTAATTCATTTTCCTTCCGCGCACCAGGAGTACGTCGGTAAGGAATCGTGGACACCGAAGGAGCTGAACGGTTGGCTCGTTAAGCATCTGCAGGTCGTCTCGATGTGGATCGCACCGCCCGGGTCGAAATCCGGTACGATCGCACCGTACTTTCGGCAGGGTCCAGTTCTGTTTCTCTTCAATCCGCGGCCCCTGTATGCCGAGGGAGACAGTTCCGATGCGTACATGATGCTCCGGCAGCTCAGCATGCAGTACTACAACTGTGCCGGCGATACCTGGGTACAGGAAATGGCCCGTGAGTACATTGCCGAACAGCGTCTGGCCGCCCTCGAGCGGTACACTCACCGAAAGGTCCAATGTGGATCCATTCTGGGACGGCACCCGTCGCAGGATGACGACGAAGGCAGAGGGGCTGATGGTCGGGGCCGTGCCGGGATCGATCGCTCGACGGTGTCCGTTTCGTTTGTGAATGTGCTCAATTCGTCAAAGTTTGTCGATGGACGAAAGCTTGCGGGCCACTCGGGAGGATCGGAACCCGATTCCGAGTACTGCGACATAGCCCCGGCACTGGCCGGAAAGTGCCAACCGGTGGAGAGTTGCGGAGCCCGTTTCGGTCCCGAACGAAAACCATCCCTGCGGTGGAGCGGTACAGGGCAGCAGGAAGAAGAAGAGGGGTGTCCGGCAAGGGCACGCCCTATACCGGAGGCTCCCGAGCTGGTCACTTCAAGTGCAATCGATTCGACGCACGACTACCGGGGACCTAAATTGCTCACCAAACAGTACCTCCGCCGGCAGTGCGAGCTGTTTCGGTTGGCGGAGGACGATGGAACGCACTTGTTCTACCCGGAGCCGGAAGGAGAATCGGACGCAATCTACGCTGCGATCGGTGGATTGTCGTGCAAGCATAACAAAACCCTCACCTTCCTCAGCATGGACAGCACTCTTTACCATGCGTTTAGCGAGCGGCTTGGGGTCGACGTGCTGCAGGAACCGAACCAAACCGTGGCCTTCATCGTCGACGCCGAGAACGAATCGACGTACGCGCTACGGTCACCCATCAACCTGCGGACGTTGGCACGTTTCGTGCACGATTACTACAACCGCAGCTTGGAACGCTTTCAGCGATCGTCCAACATC
>NW_026684683.1:0-5637 GCF_943735745.2 Anopheles bellator | reverse complement strand
CTAGATACACTATGAGGTAACATTAGCGATAGCGTTAACGCTAACGGAGGGTGGTAGGGGTCGATGTTCACCAGTGGAGAGATAGCCGGCTCCACGGACAAGGACCGCGAGCAAGTCGAGTTAGCAAGCACTAAATCTAACACCCTGCCCATGTGATTAGCCACGCCGTTGTGCTGCTGCAGTTGAGATTGCAGCAGCATCGATAGGAATACCGAATTAGTGTTGGGCTGTACTCGCGATACTGGTTTAAAGTACGACACGGGGACAGACGAAGTCGTAGGAATCGGAGTCCACTCGAGCGAAGACTGATTAAAGTCACCAAGGAGAATTAGAGAATCACTTGCCGAAACTTTTCCAGCAATGTCACTCACGCATTCGGATAGCGACTCAAGAGTATCCTCATCCGACGATAGATCCGGAGGTACATAGACAGTGCCGAGGAAGATACGTGGGCCGGTCGGCAGTGAGATCAATACCCATACAGTCTCCAGTGAGCGCTGAGTGACAGTGATTTGCGCTGCTTGAAGTTTAGACGAGCACGCGATCAGTACGCCGCCGCCCTTCGATTTGACGCTGTTGAGTGCGGAACGATCGCAGCGAAATACGTGATAATCATCAGTGTTGAAAAAAAAGACTGGTTAATGCCCGGCCATCCCCCCAGGGTGCGACTGCTGTGCGATGGCGATGTGTTGTTGGAAATTTATGAGCAATTACCCGCCCAATGACACTCCGGGACCACGGGGCCAGCCCCCCAGGGGGGAGGGACATGCTGTGCATGAAGAAGTGCCCGGACGGATGGATGGATTATAAAATCATGTGAAACCATGGAATTGAGCGATCACGCGTCACGGGAGATTATGTCTTGGTGCAGCTCGTCACGGGTTCGGATGAATGATTCATTGCCATTGCCACCATTAATGTTGTATTCGCCAGGATTCCTGCACAACCATTCGCTTGGCAGAATATTTTTTGATTTTGTTATCAAACCTTTTGGCAAACAATAGTCAGATTTAGCACAGAGCGTTGGAGGGTAGAAGTTTCTGCTCAGTGCATGAAATCGAACGTACTAAAATCGAAATCGAAAATCGAACATAAAAAAATTCAGTTTTCTGAGACTAAAACCGTCGCCTAAAATGGTTTACATTGATTCTTTTGATATTCCAAAAAGGTCAGGAAGATCTCGGACTGTCAATCGACAATTTTGGAGCACCAATTCTTTGATTTTATTAATGTGTAGGTCATCAATTGATGTTGATGGTCGTCTTGGCCGTGACTCGTCATTAACGCTTTCCGGAACCTCTTTGAACATTTTGAACCACTAATAAGCTCTTGTTTTCGATAGAGCTTGCTCACCGAAGGCCTTTAGCTACATTTTCAGCCATTTTTGGCACCAAAAAATGTAATTCCAGATAAACTTCACTTCAGATTTTCACAAAATTTAATGGAACTGCGTTGTTGAACAGTTTCACAAATAAGTTCAAAATTAAAATTCCTCGTTACTTTCCGGTCACAGTGGATAGTAGCTGCAGGCGCTTTATGCTTACTGACATCGTACTGAAAATCCAGTGAATGTTTAGACTTTAATAGAATCATAAAAAAAAAACAAAAAAGAGAACGGAAAAATTGTTCAAATGATACCAAAATTCGGATGCCTCAACTAATGATCAGGCGTAGCTCTATCATACTGCATTGCATACGAGGAACAGCGCAACAACTGCCCGATTTAAATGAAACATTGAAAAATTAGCCCTGAAGCCAAACAATTTCAGGGGAGAAATTTATAATCCACCTGAGAGAAAGTAAAAAATGTGTAACTTGCGAAATAATTTTCAATAGGTCCGTAGATTATCCACCGATCGATCGGCTTCTAAGTAAAAGACGTTATAAAAGGATTACTTATCCTGCAGAAAAAAAAAGTTTATATCTGCCAAATTATAGTAATGTACGAGTTCTTAGATGGATACCAGCCAATTGCCGATTGCCGAAATAGGCAACCCGGTGTAATTTAGGAAAATGTCACAAATTATCAGTCAAAAATGATTACAAAATCAGATGCTCCGAAGCGCAAAGTGCGTTTTGATGGAAAACCCTCATCCACCGTACGGACTACGGGACATTAGCGGGCTTGGCTTGCACAAAAAAAGGAAAAGCTACAATTTAAAGCAGCAGGATTTAAAATCAAACACCGAACCGAACTCCGGACTTCGGTGCTGAACCGCTGCGCTTCGGGGCGGGCTGATCAAATTTACCACTTGAAACAACATTTCGAGCCCACATCAAACAAACGCCGCTCCACTCCGGACGCTGACGGATACTGAATTAAAACCAGCCCTTTGATGCTTCACAGTGCACGGGATCCGTGCGGCGTGAAATTCGAGCCGGTCGACAACAACCCCGTACTTGGCAACACTCGCTCGGTGCTCGGGAAACAATATTAAAGTGAAACCCTGGCGTCTGGCGGCGCGATTCGGGACTCCGGGACCCGAGCACTGCATTATTGCGGTTTTGCGCCCACTCCCAAGCCGGTGGCAATGCAAAGCGGCGGGGCGTGCCATGCACCCCACCCCCGGGCCCCGGCCAATCAGTCCCGCGGTGGTGGCCACAAGAACGTTCCATGCTCGATTATTTACATTCCGGTCAACCGCACAGCGGAGCACGGGCGCAAGCGGACCATAAAACCGGCACCAGGACGGGACAGGTCATTACAGACTCCGGCACCACCCGGCACGGGGTGGCATTTTTCGGTGTCCCTCCGGACTGCTCCGGAGCATGTTTGTCGGGCTGGGGGCGCGCCAGGCCCGGGTTCAACATCACCGCAACGTGTTTGGGTGTGTCCTGGCCCTGCCTGCCTCGAGTGTCGGCCCCGGTAAAACTGTAAATGTAATTAAAATTATCCCTTAACTTATTGCTCCGGCACCGGACGCGAGAGAAGGGACCGGTTTCATGAAGGCCACAGTTGGCCGCCCGAACCGTACCGTCATTTGTCGCATTCTGGCTGTGTTTTCCGGACCTAAGGGGGTGACGTAATCCAGGCCAGCCCGATGCAGTCCGCTTCGAAGAAATGAAGTAGCGACCGAATGGAGTATTAATCTTCACGCTTAATGCCGTGCTGAGGTGGGAAGATTATCCAGCCCCCTCCCCAACTTGTTTGGTTTGGTTTGACGGGATTGGCAATTAAATTTGCAAAGTGCAGGAACGAGACAGGACAGAACAGTTTGTTTGTCAATCGTCTGAAAATATTCCGACACGGGTCCGGGTCCTAGCTTGGCGCATCAACGGAGATTAATGCCCGATGAGCGAGAGCCACCGGGAGCAGCGACCGGAGTAAGCCGGCGAAACTGGAAAACAATGGCCCTTCGGCAACAAATTCAGCAACCCTAAATCGGTGCCACTTTCACGGACCCACATTAATCGGCTTAACATGACGGAGAACATTGCTGGAAGCGGCTAGCGTTTTTCTCTACTCTCGTGTATGTGTGCCGGTGCGCCGCATAAACATGTCCTCGCGTAGTACGCGGCGGAACGACCAACAACAAATCAGCCGCCAGGACACCGCGAGATGGGTCTCGTGGGGCCGTCGCACGGCACATGAAATGAGTATTATTTTTCAACACGGTCCTATCACGCCGCGATCAACCCCGCCAAGCCGTGATCTTCGTGATGGATCCATCGTCCGGGTGTTCGTTGTGGCCGCATTTTCCACCCCGTTCCCTTGCAGCATAAGCATCGCTCCGATCCCCGGGGGCGTTCTCCTGTTCAGTTCGTGTTCTAGGTGAGCGCGCCCCACACGAAGGAGCCATTCATTTGTTTGCGACCAAACAGGCAGGTGACAATTTTGTACCAGCCCGCGGGTGGGGAGCCAGATGGAGTAAATTTCCCAAATGGATAGCTTCCTTCCCATCACGGGAGCGGAAGATAAATGGATGTTTAAGATTGAGCACCTCGAACGCCGGGTGGGCTAGGTGGGCCCGAGGTGTGTTCGGGTGGTGTGGCCGTTGTAATCCGATAGGGTGCCGAGATTTTTTCCGAAGTCACTTCTGGCTTCCGCCTGGTGCCCCGGTTTGCAGTTTAATGGAACCGACAAATATGAACGACGACGCACGAGTCCTGCGGGTTCCTCGAACGGGGGTTGGTGATCGTAAATTGAATCTTCTTCCAATCATGGATTTATTAGGGGCAAACGACGTTGGGAGATGGTAATGAAACGATTCGTGCCAACACTGTTCCCGTGTGCCTAATTTTACCATTTTTTACGGAGCACCAGGCGTCTCCATTAAGATTTCATGTTTAAACCAACAACGAGTATCCTAACGAAAAACTCGCCATAGAACTCAAATTTCTCAAACGTTTTATATACCTTTGTCGAAATCAATCCTAAAATGAGAAAAAAAAACTTAAGAATAGCTGAGAAAATATGTTTCGCGATTTCGCCTCGGGTGATGTTCACTGCGCAACACTTCGAAACATAAAAACGAAGCCTTGCACGCTAAGCTGAAGGCCTTGTGGGAAGTCTGTGACAGGCGGACGCATGATGGATGGCAGCACGGTGGGCAATGTGTTGCATGTGGTGCTGTGCGATTTTTATGAAGGCAACCAGCCATGAAGGCAGCAGGCCCACGGTTCATCAAATTTGTCCCCCAGGCATCGTCAGTCGCCAGGCCTGAGCGACCTTCACCTTTCCGGAGAATATTGCTCGCGTTGGGCTGCTAAATATGCAAAACTGTGCCATAACGCTGCGCAGCTAAATATTAAATTTATCAACGAATTCGTGACTGAGCCAGAAAGCGGTTATCCACCATCAATTATCGGCCGCCAGGCTAGCTGCTTCATCACTCCTGCGTAACATCAAACGCGCCTGGCTGTGCGCAACCCCTATCGAATGCTGCCAACCTTTGATTGCGCTCCAATCGATCGACCTGCAAACATAACCTAATTTGGAACGAATTTCCAAACCGACCGGCCATGAATCTTCCTAATCATCCACTTTTCACCATTTGCCGATCAAAAGGGGGCAATTTGTGCGAGTGTCTGTGCGCCTTAGCATATCCCCGAAAGACCAGCCAGCCATCCGGGCCGTGCCAGCGAAATTGATGAACAAAAATTAATCATTGACCCGCGAGGCGCAATGTTTGGGCCACTGCGGTTGATTGTCTTCGGGTGGCTAGCATAAAAAAGGAGTGTCCACCCCAAATCCAGTTCGTCATCCCTTTTGCCCCGTTATCCTGTGGCCACTAACTGCTTGAGACGAACGGGTTGAAAGTGAAACCGTACGAATGGGGCAATAAAAAGAGTGTACAGCGTTTCTTATCATTCCTTTTATCACTGTTTACAGTGAGCGGGGCGGAGACGGCACGTGACAAGAACCGTCTGTCTCGTCGCCACGCGGGTTCGTAATCCATAAACGCGCTACATTATCGGGGCATCGGGGCGTCGTTAAATTTGCATAAGTTTGTGCCGACCGACCGACCTACTCGAAGAAATGCTCGAGCTCGGGCCCATAAAAGGGTCAGCCCTTTACTGGCAAACGAGAGCGCAACATCTGGGCGGCTCGATTAGCCCTCCCGACACCGATACCGACCCTGAAACCCCATGTGGACCATTTTCGACCGCTTTTTTGTTGCTCAACCGTATTACTCA
>NW_026684682.1:0-5641 GCF_943735745.2 Anopheles bellator | reverse complement strand
TTTTAAATTATGAAAAATGTTTACCAATTCAAGCGCGATCGGGAGTGCGGATTTAAACCCCGATCTAGGTCAGCCTAGGTGTTCCCGGACCCGCAACTCATTTGGCTGCGTTTTTTTCCCCCCAGATTTCCAACAAATGGGAATTGAATTGCTGATCACATTAAAGAGACGGTTGGTTTTTGTATCCAATTTCTCGCGCGCTTCATTTCTAATACGCCCATTAATAAACCATCACGAGCCGGGCATTAGTGGCCGAGCCGAGACCGGTCCTCGGAATGCATCAACCTCGTACGTACGTGCAGGTCCTTTGGCACATGTTCCAAAGAAAACATGAATGCCACCTGCAACTGACGTCAGCGCTGGCCACAGCGAGAGAAACGGAGAGCGAGGCGAACTGCAATTTAATGCATCGCTACCATAAAAATGAAAACAAATGGAAATTTTATGCTATCGGAATGGATTACGTTATTGCTCATTTCATTAAGCGGGAGCGCGCGCGCTCCCGTACGGGAGAGGCGTGTTTTAGTGGTCCCCGGTGGGGCTCCGGGCGTCCGGTGCTACCGTGTTACCGGCCGGCTGAGGCGGATTGATGGTTTATGGCTGGGTGGCCACACGAAGCGGAAGAGCCGGGAGGCCCGTTCTTCAGGTGAGTTCAAGGTAATGGATGCAATAAAACTAATTCTGGAGTGTGGTATAAATTTAGCTTCGTGCAGACCGCCAGGGTGATGGGTGTTGAGATGCCAGGCGGACTGCAGGTCGGTTGGGTTGGGTGGTGAGATTGAGGTCAAGCAAGGAAGAGCGCCCACCGAGCTTTGCGGGTGCGGTGTGCTGGCTCCGAAATGAATAATGTATAGGCACACTGTGCCATTCGCGCGGGTCCGGTCCGGGGCCCAACACCTTCCCCGGTTTTGGGGGTGATAAAAATCTAATCAAAGCTTCGCTTCTTAGCACGAAACTGGGTTCAGGGTGCGGGATCTGTTCCGGGTTGCTGCTGGCGGTCCGAAAAAGGAGCTGCGCACGGTTGCATTGTACACCGTCGTGCTGCCAAATGATGCACGAAATCACCTCTCATCATGCAATTGCCAGTCGGTTTACATGAGCCGAGTGGCCGAGTTCTTAACTGGCGGGAGAAAAAAGCGCTCGGAAAAACGATGCTCGGCACGAGTGTTGGGTCCTTTTTTCTGGCTCCCAGCATTCTTCGCTCCGCTGTTCGCTCACTGACAGATTGCAACGGAAAGCGTTCGGTCTCCGGGCGCATAGAACTGCATCTTGTGTTCACCTGGCAGGATCTCCACCGGGACCGGGTGTAACGAAGTAGTGCTCTCCCTGGTTTCGTCCGTTCCTGGCCACCCGACCCCGCCGACGGTCCGACGACCGTCCGGACGATCAATTTCCTTGTTCGCCGAGCGTGTCGCTCAATTGGAGTGCAACACGAAGGACTGCAACTCTGCCACGGTTCTCCTTTGGGGACCAAGAAACAGTACTGGAGTGCCCCGTAACGTAAGACGACGGTCGACGGGCCCCAGTTTTCTTCGCCCGTTGGGGAATTCGGGCATTGAGAAACGGTTTCTGTTCCGGTTTCGGTGTTTCCGGTCTGCCTAGCCGGGGAGTCAATAAGCGAAAACGACGTCCTTTTCGGTGGGAACGAGGGGTCTTGGAGATGCACTTCCAGGACACCTGGCCAGGGCAGCGTCGCCGCCGCCGCCGCCGTCGACGACGACCGGAATTGAAATTTACATTTATCTGGAAATTTTGTTCTCTTCCAATAAATTATTCAAATTTGATCTCAATGCACTCACGGTGGGCCTGCGGGCAGCCAGCCAGGCAGGTTCCCTGAACCCTGGGTTGACTCTCGGTTGCTGCAGGATCCCCAACCCGGCAGTGGCCGAGGCGGTGTCGGTTCCGGGGGTTTCTTTCTGGTTCTCTGGTGATGTTTGATTCAAAAAGCCCAACTGAAGCTGATTACTCGGAGGAGTTGCCCAAGACAGCAGACACGGGCACGGACACGGGCGCGGTTCCGATACGGCTCCCGACGAAGCCCGGACGAAGATGGCGAAATTAAATTAAATTATTTAACTTAAATCCAGGCCATCCGGACCGTTGCGGAGGCGGTCGAGTACGGCTCTCGAGTGGCATTATTGATTGACAATTTAAATATGGCCACCAACCGGAGTCCACGCCGCCGGTTTGCTTTCCAGTGAGAACCCCAACTCCCTCTCGGTCCCTCTCTCTCTCTCTCTCCCTCTCTGGGTCGGATCTAACCCTTTTTTTACGGTTCCTAATGCTGTGCGGCGGCGATGCAATATTTGTTTGTTTGGTCCCAAGATTTATGCCAACTGCTGCCGCTGCAGCCCTGTTGGTCTCCGGGGTCTACGCGCCGTGGGACCCACGATCCGTGGCCGCGTCCCGATTGGCGGCGCACGTCACCCTGCCGGCCGGCCGCCCGCACGAAAGGTGATGGATTTTTCCTCTCCCGTGGGCGGCCCGAGAGTCGGCTGCCGGTGTGGAGCCCTGTCATGTCACGATGTGTCATTAGCGATAAATTAAAACGGACGGCTGCAAACGGCGGTGCCTGGGTCCACGGGTTTTCTATGTGTTTCCCGGGCCCCCACGGGAACCAAGGTGGCGGCCGGGGCAGGGAAACCATTTGGGAGGTCGTTACCGGGCGCGAGGCGGTTTTGAATATGGAGTTTCGCAAAAGATTTAGTAGCTGCGAAGCCTTTTACAACGCCGGTGGCCGGTCGGATTGCACAATGCGCCACCGAACGGGGGTGAGATATTTATTTTTATCGCCCGTAAATGAAGGAATCACCAGCCCCCCGTTCGAGGGGATCGGTCTGCACTGTGAAGCGTGACACATTGGGCAGTGGGTGATATAGTTACTTCTTCTAGGTCTAGTACTTTACGGGGGTTCTGAACATTATTTTTTCATTCTGTTGATGCGTCAGCCTTTCGGAACCGCAAATGCCTTATTCGTTTGTATCGCTGGAAAGTTTATCTTTGCCGCTTTGTCATGTCTTTTTCATTTGTACGGAACAAGATTCTGTACAGTTGCAGCAGAAACATGAAGTCAGGCCCTTCCTCGAATCGTAAACCGCGACTCTAGTTAAGGGATATAGGAAATTCTGCTGGAAATCCGTCGCATAGACACAAAACCTACTGATTCCATCTCATCTCGACGCTCAATGCCAAAGTGAGCATTGCCAAGGTATGAAGTGCAAGTCTTCCAGCCTTCCAACATTTGCTTAACGAGCATCAGCACGAGTTTGATTGTGAAATTACGATCGTAAAAAACTTAATATGTCTTCCAGCGATGGCCCAAGCAAGTCCTTGGGTAGCATATAATAATTTCGCGTTTGACCGTCAGCAAACACTTTGTACCGGTTGCACTCGAACGTTAGCAGCGAACGGCGAGCCTGTTTACTTTCATCGCGACCTTTTCACCATTTGTTATGTTGGATTCCAAGACAAACATCTCCAAACATACTAAAGCCAATCTTACGGATTATACGCTGTTTACCACCAACAATGAAGTCACTCATATTTGCTTAGTGCTTTTGGGATGATTCTATCAGTTTCGGTGCTGCAGTATCCTTCATTTCGTATTTCAATTGATTGATATCACGTTGATTATCCTGATTGGCTTAGCTAATGATCGGATCGAACCGTCCAGTGGTCTAGAAAAATCAGAACACAAACACTTTGATACCAATGAACATTATTGAATTCTCTAGAGAGAACAAAATAAATTCCCTTGCCATGACAACGGTGCTTCATCTCAACCACCTTTCCTATGTAGGCTACTCGATCAATGTCACTGCAGGTGACTGCATTACTTCAATATCATTGCCGTAAGTGTCTATTTTTAGAGCCCATTTTAAAAATATCCTTTCGCAAATGTGACAATCCCATAAATATTGCACAGTAACCATCGGTGGGGGTCCCCCGTTTTGGCACGGAATTGCATCAGCAGCACCGCGGTTCTAGCTATCGATTGACTAATCGTGGCCCAACGGCCACGTGGATCGGCACGATACCTGTGCCACCCTCACCCAGTCACCCCCACACACTGTTAGGGCCTTCAATAATTGATCACCTCATAACCCATAACCTTGAATAAATGAACAGCGCCGTTTGGCGGCGATCAATAATCAACAAGCGCATGAATCAAACGCAACGCGCTCTCTCTCGCTCCCGATGCCGCTACAAAAAAGGACTGCGGCCACCCGTACGGCGGCGAATCGGTGCATCATGTGGTGATAGTTTCATATTTTATGATTTATTCGCCTCCACGGACGGCTCGCTCTCCGCTTATTTGCTACTGTGTTTTGCGACGTCGGCGGGCGGGCGAAAGATTTACAGTTCAACATTTTGTTACCGATTGCACTGCGCTGCGCTTCCGGTTGCCGCCCGCCTGGCCTGGCCTAGCGAATGTAATAAAAATCGTTAAATAAAAGTCCGGCGCATCAACAGCTTCATTTTTGTGCAATAAATTATGCACATTGTTTAAACAACAGCGCGCGCGCCTGTGTGAAGCGGGTGGATGGGCGAGAATTCATAATCAATGCTCATAATTCATGAAGCGCCCATTCAGGCACGGCCCGGCTCGCGGGCTGCAGCACCGGCCACAGACAATTACGGGTGGCTTCTTGATGGACGGTCCAAGGTCCTGCACTCCGGTGTTCGACGCAAAAAAAAGGACACGGTGTTAAATGGAACCCATCGAAGCATAGCTTCCGCGTTTAACATTTGGCCCCAGTCCGAAACATTAATTGTATCATATTTGAGGGGCCCCGAAAGGGGAGCGGGATGACTTTTCGAACAGCAGCCAACGGCTGCCGGATGCGAGCGACAGTTCATACATTGATAACATTGCTCCCGGTGTTCGGTGCCTTTGTCCGCATCGCATCGGATTGATGCTTCACAGTTGTCATTGTGTCAAACATGGCTGACTGCTGTTCAGCATCATCACGCATCGCCTGAAGGGAACATTGAACCACGGGAGCCCTTTGATGGCCCGTCAACCGTGCCGTAGTTCCCGATCATTAGCCCGGCTACGGTACGAAGTGGTCGCCCGAGCAACGTGTCGGCGTCTTCACCGAGCAATCCGATGCAAAGCTCTCGGCCGGTAAATTGTTGTGTGATTGTGGGGTAAATTGTTCAGCTCACCACATCGACCTCGCCACTACGCCCATCTACGGGGCCCATCGGGACAATCGGGAAGGAATTTAATTGATAACCGAACTGGCCACAAGCACCGAACGCTGGCAGCAATCTGGCTGAGGCGTCGCAATTAATTGTGATCCATCTGGCCGCCGGGCGAGGCACCAAACCTTGGGGTCTGGGTTGAGCTGTAAATCATTCAATTAAACGGTGCTACCAGGCCAGGATCGATGGATGACAGTTCCGGTCCGGAAACCGTGCTGCTGCTGGTCGGCGGTGGTTGCGTTCGATTTGATTTCCGATTGTAGCCAGTTGTGGTCGATCGAAGAAATTGATTTCGAGTCTGTGCCTGGGACATGCCTGAGCTGGGAACTACGATTCACACCGCAAAGGTAACTCTTCCCTCGAGGCTCGACGCCCCGGAGGTGAGCCGAAACCACATAAATCATTCCCATTATTCACGCCTCATCTGTCTTGC
>NW_026684681.1:0-5647 GCF_943735745.2 Anopheles bellator | reverse complement strand
TGCTCCGCAACGGCAGTTCCCCCGCGGGTACGCTAATCACACCACATGGCGACCGAGACAGAGTGTTAGCAGTCGTGAGAAAAAATCGCACCATATGACACCACATAACGACGGTACAGTTATGTCAGCAGCGCGCCGTATAGTACGGAAAAGCGATTGTCAGCGACCACGACCTACGCTAACACGCGATATCGACGAGTGAACCGGTATATCGCCAGAACGGCTAAACATACAAAATGGGCAAAGGCGGGTCGAAACCCGAAGCCAACGCGAGTGGCGACAGCGACCTGGTGATAATTCAGAACCAGGAAATTCACACAGAACACCACGTGACACACGAACTAAAGTTAAATATAGTGCTATTAATAGTGTGCCTGCTCGCGGCACACAAAGTGCTAAAAATTGTGTTCGGTGCAATGCAAAAATATGCCAAAAAGGCAGCGCTAAAGGCTTACGAGTTGCCGAAATAACAGCGAGTGACAACGCGAACAGTATGCGTAAAAGTGTTGACTTCGTCAAATGTAGAAGTGGAGCACCGCGGCTCAAACATTACCGGCGCAGCCGAAGAACATTTCGTTACAGTGGGTGAAAAAAATCAGACTTAGTGCAAAAATGCATAAAAGTGAACAGTGCGGTGCCGTGAAGCTCACTCTACAACCATGAGCCAGCAACGAAGCATCGAGCAAGACCGCAACACGCCGAACTGGGAAGAAATCGCAGCCCACAATGCAGAAGCCCTAGCAAATGCAGAACCTCGGGACGACTACCACGAGGACTGCTGGTACGACGAGAAGGAAGCAGAAAAAACCAGAAGGAAGACCAAGCGGCAGTACCGGAGATACAAGCGCCTGCAGGGCGCCGAAAAATACGTGCAATGGCTATACGAAGGTAAGGCCCGCGAGCAAAAGCTTTACACACTGAAAACGCTAACCGAACGCCTGTTCGCGGACCCCAGCGAACGCGACTTTAAGATAATTAAGACGGCAGTAGAAACGATATATAAGAAATGTGCGAATAAGCAGGATATAGAATGGGCGTCAAGACCAATAGAATTAGACTCCGATTAATGCACTAGTACTAAATAAATACTAAAATGAATTTAAAGGATGCGTACAGACTTCCACCTTTTAAAACTCGAAGCCACGCTAAAAACGTTGAGAGAAAAACGAAGGCTAGGCAAAGCCACACTCGACAAGATAAAGATAGAAAGCTTCCAGACATATAATGCAGTACTGCGGATCACAGATGAGTTCGAAGATAGGGTACAAAGAGCCGTAGTCCGGACGGCAAGAAAAATCTATGGTGACATCCGAACAAATATTAATGAGAGAGAGGAAAGACCTAACCTACCAACACTAAAAATTCTAACTAAGGCTATAATAGGGACAATTAGATTAACGAATAGCATTAAGGACAAAAAGAAAAACATGGCTGCTAGGGTAGACATCAGGTTGGGCACCACACTCGTCCAAATGTACGACGGTGCCCCCGAATTATTAGATGCTTTTATAGATTCGGTAAACCTGTTCAACAACGCAGTGGCATGCGATTTCGCCGATGCCACAACAGAACAAAAAAATGCAGCCAAGGAGACAGTTTACCAGGTGGTAAAAACTAGGCTAACAGGATTAGCACGAGAAGTCGTGGCGGACACGACAGATCTCGAAGGACTTAAGGATACGCTGAAGCAGCAGTGTGCTTCAAAAATCACATCGGACAACCTGATGGTGAAACTCGAAGCATTAAAGCAGAAAGACAGTGCGGAGAAATTCTGCAAAGAAATAGAGAGGATGACAACGCAGTTAAAGTCACTCCTCATTAAAGAACAAGTACCGGTGGACAAAGCACACAGCATGGCCACAAACAAGGGATTGAAAACCCTTATAAATGGTACAAAGAACCCCGAAACGAGGACTATACTCAAAGCGGGAACATTTACGAAAATTAGTGACGCCGTGCGAAAAGTCATAGAGAACGAAGCACATGACAGCAATAAAGACGGAGCGCAGGTACTTGCCGCAAGGCAAACAGACCAACGCTCCTATCAGCAAGGTAGGCGCCAATCTAGGCACAACCAGCGCCCTTTCCAGCGCAATCAGAGGCAAAATAACCCTCACGGGCGCCAATCCCAATGCAATCATGGTTGTTACCATGACAGACAAGGGTATCGAGACCATAGGTACAGAGGCCACGGTTCTCAAAACCCACGATACAATAATCGGGACAGCCAAGGGGCTAGATCCCGAAACCAGCAAACGCAGGGAAACAATAGCCAACATACGTCCAATGGAAGAGCTCTTCTAGCTATACAAAGCAAAGAAGACATCCAGCAATCCCAAGAGCAGCAGAATTTTTTAGGACAAAACGCAGGCTACCAGTATTGACGATAAACCTGTCCGCAACCAACTATGTCAAAGTCCGAACGGACATGACAGAGAACGGCTTTGCAACGTTTATCGTCGACACAGGTGCCGACGTTTCATTATTTAAATCAGGTCAGTTTAAAGCAAAACAGGAAGTAAATAGGGATGATATTATCCAACTCACAGGAATCTCACACAACGCAATAACCACACTAGGCGCAACTGTTGCAAGACTTCAGTTCGGCAACAGCTTGCTCAAACACAAATTCCACCTAATTCCAGACACAGTAGAAATCAATACTGATGGTATAATCGGTAGAGATTTTTTGGCAACATACCGATGCATCATTGATTATGAACATTGGTTGTTAGGATTCTCAATCAATGGAGAAAGTATTTCACACCCCATTGAGGACAGCATAGGTAATAATTTCATGTTACCAATGCGAAGTGAAGTTGTCCGAAAAATAAATTTTACACAAGTGGTGAAAGACTCAGTGGTGTTGGCACAGGAAATAGAGGCAGGAGTATTCTGCGGCAACACCATAGTGTCTAAAGAAAGACCATTTGTTAAGTTTATCAATACAACGAACAAGAACGTTATGATAAATGCGAAAACGTTCCAACCAAAAATAGAGCCATTGGAAAATTTCACAGTTTACAAAAATACAATTCAACAAACCAACAATAGGCATGAGGAAATTTTCAAAGACATAGAGATAAACAATATAACAAAGGATACGCAAGAGGAATTAAGAAAAGTGATCAGAAAATATGCCGACATTTTCTGCACAACAGAAGACACCATCACAACCAACAATTTTTACGAACAGAATATCGAGCTTAAAGACAATATACCAACCTACATACCGAACTACAAACAAATTCATGCTCAAGCAGAAGAGATAAACAAGCAGGTAGAGAAGATGTTGCAAGATGGAATCGTTGAGCATTCCGTTTCATCTTACAACTCACCCATTCTACTTGTCCCCAAGAAAGCTGACGGAGACAAGAAATGGAGATTGGTTGTCGATTTCCGACAACTTAACAAAAAAATTCTGCCTGATAAATTCCCACTACCACGGATAGACACAATCTTGGACCAGCTAGGAAGAGCGAGATACTTTAGTACCCTCGACCTAATGTCTGGCTTCCACCAGATCCCACTAAAAAGGGAATCACGCAAGTTCACGGCATTTTCAACGCCAACTGGACATTACCAGTACCGGAGATTACCATTTGGTTTAAACCTAAGCCCAAACAGTTTCCAAAGGATGATGGCAATAGCCATGGCAGGTTTAACACCGGAACTTGCATTTGTATATATTGATGATATTATTGTCACGGGATGCAGCACAAGGCATCACATCGACAATTTAACTAAAGTTTTTGATAGGCTAAGGAAATATAATCTTAAGTTAAATCCTAAGAAGTGTAAATTTTTTAGAACTGAGGTAACATACTTAGGACATAAGATAACAGATAAGGGAATCTACCCGGATGATACAAAATTCGAGGTAATCAAAAATTACCCGATACCGAATAGTGCTGACGAGGCAAGACGATTCGTCGCCTTCTGCAACTATTATAGGAAATTTGTCCAGAATTTTGCGAAGAAAGCAAAACCTCTTAACAATTTGATTAAGAAAAATGCTAAATTTGAATGGACACCGGAGTGCCAGGAAGCATTTGATACTCTGAGACAAAATTTAATGTCTCCAACCATTTTAAAATACCCAGATTTTGAGAAGCAGTTCATTATAACAACAGACGCTTCAGACATGGCATGCGGAGCAGTGTTATCACAAGACACTGATGGAAATGACCACCCGATTGCCTATGCAAGCAAAAGCTTCACACCCGGCGAAAAGAATAAACCTATAATAGAAAAAGAGTTGACTGCAATTCACTGGGCAATCAACTACTTCAAACCTTATGTGTATGGCCGAAAGTTCAAAATCCGAACCGACCATAGGCCACTAGTTTATCTTTTTGGTATGAAAAACCCCACGTCCAAGTTAACGAGAATGAGACTAGATTTAGAAGAGTTCGATTTTGAGATAGAGTTCTTAGCTGGAAAAGCAAACGTCGCAGCAGACGCACTTTCCAGAATTGTATATAATTCAGACGAACTTAAAGCTAGTATACCCAAAAATAAGGAAGAACTAACGAAAGGTAAAGTGTTAACAATAACAACAAGGGCAATGACAAGGGCAAAAAGAGAAGCCGAAACAACCCACAAGAGAAAGACAAATGAGACAGGGAATGATCAACCCGTTATGTGGACGACGGACAGGCCGTCGGAGACCACGAAGTTACTAAAAGTAGTAGGGAAAGAAACTACGGAAGGAATAGAGTTGACAGTGTTCAACCACAAAGGAAATAAAGCGCTAGGGTCGACTTTAGTCCCCAATATAAAGAAACCGGTAGGGTCGACTTTTGTCCCCAATAAAAAGAAACTAGTAGGGTCGACTTTAGTCCCCAATAAAAAGAAACTAGTAGGGTCGACTTTTGTCCCCAATAAAAAGAAGCTAGCAGGGTCGACTTTAGTCCCCAGAGAAAAAGAATCGCACCAAAATGGAAGTCAAGCACTAGAGCTTGCTCTTCTAGAGTTGTGCAGCATTGCTAAGAGCTACGGAAGAAATAAGGTAGCAATGTCAATGGAAGATAAGTTGTACCAAAAGTACTCCATTCAAACCATTAAAGAAATAGCAGATACAGCCATTTCTGGATTTGAGATAATTCTGTTCACTCCAACTAGATGGATCACAGATAAGGAGGAAAGGCTGAGAATAATCCACGATTATCACATGACCCCTTCGGGAGGACATGTAGGCCAGTACAGACTTTACATGAAATTGAGAGAAAAGTATAAATGGAAGAATATGAGAAAAGATATCCAAGACTACGTACGAAATTGTGAGGCATGCATAGTGAATAAGATTAACAAACACACAAAAGAGGAGGCAGTTGTGACGACAACACCTTCAAGACCTTTTGACGTAATAGCAATAGACACGATAGGACCTTTAACAAAAACAAACAAAGGAAACCGATATGCAGTCACAATTCAATGTGAACTATCAAAATACATCGTGATAATACCAATACCAAACAAAGAAGCGAATACAATAGCCAGAGCAATAGTAGAAAATTTTATATTAACATTTGGAAAATTCTTAGAAATGAAAACAGACCAAGGGTTAGAATATAATAACGAAATACTTGCGAGGATAGCAGCAATCCTTCAGACAAAACATACATTTGCAACAGCCTACCACCCA
>NW_026684680.1:3865-6147 GCF_943735745.2 Anopheles bellator | reverse complement strand
CACATCGTAGGTTGACATCGGACCAGAAATCGGTGGTCATAATTGTTATCCTAGTATAATTATTTCGTTAATTTGCTAAATGTTTGGTTGGAGGCCCTTAAACTGATGATTTTAGCAACTAGTTTTTAGAGCGATGCCCACCTCTAGCAAGCGATTCACAGGCGCAAGCTATCTCCCTCTTCGCTTTCCGTCGCATTTGCACAGAACCTGTTTCGATGCGTGAGCGAGAGCGCAGTTTACTCGCTCACTCGTACCTTCACCGGGCATTGAGGGCAAGACTGCTACCAGCTCGGTTGAGTTCGCCTGGTAATGTATGAAAGCAAAACGCGAACAACTTGTTAATGCGGTTGAGATGAGAACGCCGTGTTTGAATTGGTCGTTACGTCTCATATACGGCGGTTAAAACAACAAAATACTCGAGAGATTTCCTGCAATGGACTTTAAAACGTATCGTCGCATTTGAAAAGAACGCGAACGCGGATAGTCGAGGAAAGTCTTCATGCCACCAGTTGATTTGGCGCACATCTCTGCCTGACCGTGCGGGATTTCGACCCTTCCAAGCGAACTTAGCGAAGACAGATTTCCTGCAGCGTCGGATGTTGCCGTTCGATGCGCGCCAAAGTACCGTATTTTTCCGTGTATAACGAGCACCCATATTTAAGAGAAAAAAATTGGAAAAAAAGTTTTTTATTGTGCATTTTTCAGATATGTGATATCCAACAAATATCAAATGATAATAATGTATTATTCTAAATATTCTATAAATATTCTAAAGTAGACTAAAGATAAAATGCGTATACATTGCAAAAGACATTCTAGTATTATATATTTCGTAATAATCTTCAAACTCCGATTCACTGCTGTCTGACAAATTGATATTCTCTAATTGCTGTTCAATGTACCCCTCATTGTCGCTCTCTGAAGAGTCCTCAAAAATTGCGACATGTTCAGATCCATCCATAGTGTTGATGATGTTACATTTTTTGAATGATTTCACAGCAACATCTGTTTTAATTCCCTGCCATGACTTAATGACGATATTGTAAGGATAATTATATTCCTAACATATGTTTCATTTCATAATTTATTCAATAATACCATAAAATATGTACCTAAAAGGGCATATTTGTAAGCTTAGAGGAGACAAAATTTTTACTCCCCTTGTATAACGCGCACCCAGATTTTAGAGCTAAAAAAATTGGGAAAAAGGTGCGCGTTATACACGGAAAAATACGGTAATCGCGAACTGGGTCCCGTCGAGCTGCCTTCTAGGTCTCATGCGACCCTGTGACAAATGTTCAGTTATAACTCAACAGGGTCAGAACCGTCGGCAATGTGCACACCGCTTAAAATGTATGTGAACGAGGGAAAGTTAGATTCCGTATACAGCGCCAAAAATGGAACCCGTCCATCGGAACGCTATAAGCCCCATGTGAATTACTTTTCAAATAGAGCTTTATTTTATCTCTATCGTACTTCAAAGAAATTTTCTGGAAACCAGCTCTTTCAGTCTTACCGTTAGCAGTTATTTTAAGAAAGATTTTTAGAAGGACGCATTTTTAAAAGGACGCTGGATGCGTACATTTCATGTACAATGCACGCTGCAAGCGTACATTTTACATTTAATTTAATTTTTGGGATTCTAACATCTAATTGGCAATCGGTTCCAGCTGCAAATCGCTTGAAGCGGCTTCGAGCTAGAGAAGGCTATAAAGAGATGCGCAGAAAAAACCTATAAAACGCGATGTTGTTTTAGAACCAGTTGACGTGATGAAAATAAATGTTTAACAATTCAATCAACATTTAACCATTCTTCTTTAGAGAGAGGATTATATGTTTTCAGCTTAATCGAAACGAATATATTCCGTTGCAAACAATGTACATTTGGCCAGCAAAGTTTGTGCAACACATGGGCTGAAAGGTTCCGGGCCTAAGAAAGAAAACGCAACGTAATCTCTACCAAGAGCCTCTACACAATCACTCGAGCGCTGCTGTTAGGTCCGATACTTTTTAGCTCATGTGTTAGCTGCTTATCATTGCTTTTTTTACAATACAATTTTTTTATACACCGTCACATCTGTGGTCTTTTCACGCTTTGTACCAACTCTTGCATCCGGTTTTTCTTCCAGGGAAATTATTATTATCCGTATTCTTATTATTATTATTCGAACAATCAACTGGTTACAAGAAGAACAATTGAAGCGGCTCTCTTCAGACTGCGTACGTTCCATGAGCGTAGTTTCATGGTGATATTTGTCAGATAAATATAAAAAGAAAAAAAA
>NW_026684680.1:0-3365 GCF_943735745.2 Anopheles bellator | reverse complement strand
AATCCCACTTTTTCCCCTGGCAGGGTAAAGTGGGACGAGTGGTTTTTAATCAGAGCCGGCCGCGGGGACCGCCTAATAACCAGGCACTCATCACTTGGCTTTTGTATTGTAGAACCGTCAGTTAAACGGCCTACTGGATGTGCAACTGAATCGATGGGCCGGCTGGCCCCTACGGGTCTCGCACAGTCCGGTTGTGCTAGCGATACACAAACGACGTCAACCCATTCAGGTTCGCATGAGCTGGCTGTTTCGAGCAATGTGAAGACGCCCAGCCAACCAACAACTTACCGCTCGGCCAACAGCGAAGATGGTAGTCGTCACGAGGGCCACATTTTTGCGATCCCACAGATCCGTCGTTTGGAAGAGGTCAACGTCCGGTCACGCCGTACTTGATGCACGCCTTTTGGAACCTGTGCGTGAGTGAGGGAAAAAGGAACAGAAATTAGCGCACGATTTTCCAAGCGGTTGCGGTGCCAGCCGTTGAGTTTGGAGTCAGTTTGGTTTTCCTTTTTCGGCAACACGTTTCTCGTCCCGGGTCAATGAGAGTAATCGATAAGTGTAGGAACAGGAGCGCAGACCTGACATTGGGTGGCGCGGACGCACGCTCTCCAACACATCGAACAAACGAGAGAAACGCGGCAGACGGAAAAGCGAGATAGCCAGTGCGTCGCCCGCGAGCCCGCTATGAACGGGAAACTGAGACGGCTGGTGCCGCGCAGCGGAATGTGTCCGATCCCCCTACGAAACGCGTGCCGGAATGCTTCAGTGATCGGATGTTAGAACTCGAAACTTTGATCCAACAAACTAGACCGCCCGTTGGATTGAGCTATTCTCGTCTTCTGGTGATTGTGTTCACTTTTCGTTCAACTATCAATGATGTATCACTAGCATGTTGCTTAGTATTAGCCCTGTTTTCCTAAATTTGGTGACATCCGTTGGTCCAGTAAGAGCACAATACTTTGCGTACTACAAAACAGTACGCATCGCGTAGCTTCTTCACGCAAGCTGCTAAGGTCAGTTGCCGGCACACCACAGCAATCGCGAGCGATAGATAATATAGAGTTTGTCATTTCAATCAACATGTGATTTCTTTGAAGAAATCCGATTTTCAACTTTGATTCGGTACATCATTCATTTATTTACTGTAGCAACCCTTCTGCTGCGACTTTCTTTACGGCGTTAGCGATGGACTTTGCCAAAAGCGCCTCCCACGGTTCCTGCGCTCCTGCTACGAACGAGCACAAATTGAGCTAGTCCTGCTTTGACCGAGCTAGAGTGGCCGACCGTCAAAGCCCGCGCGAAATGTGCACGTAGCACCAAGCGCTCGTGCTACTGCCGGTGCTGCAGCCCTGGTACGACCGGCCACTAATTCCACTAAGAATGCGGCGATCAGGCTTTGCCGGAGACCTGTCGCACAAAGTTGGGTCACGTCTCTGCCAAAGTGGCCCGCTATCGAGCAAGTTCTGTCCCGCGGAAACGGCGTATTCTTTCGCGGTGATACAGCATGCCGAGTCGTGGGCGCTTGACACTGCCGGTGATACAATTCTTGTTGGTCACAACTTGGTCGCTCTGCAGACCAGGGTCGCAGGCGCTCCTGCAGGAGGCCCAAAGGCTGCTGCTGCTACCTAGTGAAAGTCAGTTGCATCCAGTAGCACCGAACATATTCGAAGCTAAAGGACACCGCTTTAGCTGCCCCACGGCTAAAGCAACCAAATTGTGAATTCAAGAATATAAAAATAAGTAATAGTTGCCGATGTCAACAATTGCAACAAAACCTACACTTCAGCTTCACCTTCCCCGAACACTTACTGCCGAGATTTTATGTGGCAGAGATGCAGCGGTGCTAATAAGTAGCGGCCTTTATGACGAACGGACGATTTTGTTACTGATTGCGTGCGACAGCCCCCTTCGCTGCAGACTGGGGCTTGTGGATGAGTACCAAGTTGGATGCGCCCGCTGCTGATGATAATTTAATAATAATGTGGTCGCGCGTCTCTTTAAAACCCACGTTTCTACCAGGGACTCAGCCCGTGCGCGCGAAGCAACAGCTCGAGCCGCGCGATTCTTCGCAAAGCGTCGCGCCGAAGATCGCGTGCGGCGACGACTCGGAATCCCCGATGCAACCGACCGGACGCAGATATCCCTAGCACGCGAGACATCGCGTAGTGCCAGGAAAGCATGCGCAGGCGGCGATGGCCGGCATACTTCGTGCCGCTACAACTGCTCGCCAGCCGCGCTTGCAAAGGGCAGCACCCGGCACATGCGAGCGGACAGTGTATGACGTAGGTTGCCGGGACGGCCGATTGCCAGCCGGAAGCCAGCGCGTCTACCATCAACACTCGTCACGTACTTTTACCGACCAGTCGCTTTCGGGACCGGTATCTCCCGGAGGGCATGCTACCCTGGTACCAATGCGCACAATACGAACACTTCGTGTTCGAACATGTTCGCGCAAGTCCCTCGTCGTTCGCTGCTGAGCGTCGTTTGGAGCACGGTCGGAAACAATGTTGCAAAAATAAACACTTTTCGATTTTTAAGTGCACGATAATGTTTGGCCCCAGCAGTGTTTATCTGTGTTCTATATCTGTATTCAACTATTATTTGACATATGCAAAATATTGATATCGAGACGAATAGAGACAGCTTATCCAGATGGTATGCAACCCCATCTGTTAATCAAGAAACAAGTAAAAAAAACAGAACACAGAAAATAATCAACGCCCTTCCACATTGCATCGGAGCATGCATACGAACTCTCTCAGATCACACTCCGAGACCGAGAGGCAAACCAACGGAACGTTTCGAGACGCCCGATTACCGGATACGAAGAAAAACGCAGCATGGGGCCAAAATTGTGCAACGATCATGTAAACACGAGAAAGATCGACCACCCTGCAAAGGTCAAGAATGCTAGAAAGGGGCAAGTGTAGGAGAGCTTTAAGTCCGTGATTTTTCCGTGAATAAATCAGTTATCGGTACCGACGGAAGCCCTCAGTATAAACTTCTTTTTAACCTTGCAATTTACATGAACTGAGATTCTGGCTATCTTCTCCCGTTACACTTTTGCACCTCTCCGACGGAACACGTTTAAACCACCGATTATCTCTGGAAGCTTCCAAAGAAGATCGCGACAAAACGCCTGCGAGAACGTTGAGAGCAACGCTCCTTCGCGGGGAAAGTCTGCCGTAAAATGACCATAATATTTAATAATTTCGCATAATCCACTGAATGAAATGAAGCTTTATTTAAAAAGCCAATAACGCGGGGTTCGGAACATTCCCATAGACGGGGTTCCATTTTTGGCGCTGTATACGGACTCTAACTTTCCCTCGTTCACATACATTTTAAGCGGTGTGCACATTGCC
>NW_026684679.1:0-5669 GCF_943735745.2 Anopheles bellator | reverse complement strand
CCAAATTTATGCCCGTATGGCGGCGTGCCGCTATTCAGGCGCCAACATTCCGGTCACCAAAAACGAATGGTTTTTTTTGTTTTCAACTACAATTTGAACTCCCTTAACTTGATTTTACCTTTATTCCATTCATTCAACCGGTAATGGGGCAATTCTATGAATCGGTCTACGAATTTCCTTTCCGTTTGCACATCTTAATGAAACTACTCTAGTTACGCCATCCTTTCCTGGATGTATTTCCGTAATTCGTGCCATTGGCCATCTACAAACTGCTATGTTATCTTCTTGCAAAATTACCAATCTACCTGGCTCAATGGATGTAGGACTTTTGTTCCACTTAGCACGTGTCTGTAACGTCCTTAAATATTCGCGGTGCCAACGGTTCCAAATGTGTTGCGTATGCCGTTGCATCAATCTCCAATGATTTAATCTGTTTGTAGGTAAGTTGCTGATATCAATATCTGGGATTGTTTGTAGATTATTGCCTACCAAAAAATGTCCTGGTGTAAGCGCCTCCATATCTCTAGGATCTTCTGATATAGCTGTAATTGGTCGCGAATTTAAACATGTTTCTATCTCTGCCAATAAGGTTGATAAATCTTCAAACGTTAAATGCGCTGTGCCTAACACGCGTTTCAAATGAAACTTCATCGACTTGACTGCCGACTCCCATAAACCTCCAAAATGTGGTGCAGCTGGTGGCGTGAACTTCCATTTAATGTCTTGTTCGTCACACCATCGAATAACATTTTCTTGATGTTCTTTAGCATGCAGCAGTTTGAATAACTCTCTTAACTTGTTGTTTGCTCCTCGAAAGTTTGTGCCGTTATCAGAATGCAGTTCAGCAACCTTTCCTCTCCTTGCCACAAATCGGCGCAATGCTGCTAAAAATGCAGAAGAGGTTAAATTTGAAACGAGCTCAATATGAACCGCCTTTGTAACAAAACAAACAAATATTGAGATGTAGCCTTTTGTTGGCACTGCACGACGATGTGTGCCCTTTATCAGTATTGGTCCTGCATAATCCACACCGCTGATCGAGAATGGTCGTGCTTGCGTCACTCGCTGCACTGGAAGATCAGCCATTGGCTGCCGAATCAACGTAGGTCTGCAGCGCGTGCATGTTACGCAGTTGAAAATGATGCGTTTCACAACCTTGCGTATTCCTATGATCCAATACTTTTCTTGAATGGTGTTGATCAGTAACTGAGCTCCTGCATGATTCAGTATTTTATGATATTTTTCAGCAATCAGTTCTGCCAACTTGTGTTTTCCTGGGATGATAATAGGGTGTTTTTGCTCATCTGTTATGTTGGCGTTAGACAACCTACCTCCTACACGCATGATTTCCTTTTCATCTAACACTGGCCTGATTAATCTTAATGGCGATGTTCGCATGACTGACTGTCCCTGTTTTATTCTCTTCACTTCGTTCCCAAAGTGGGCACCTTGGACCAAACGACATATGGTCTCCTCCGCTCGTTTTAATTCTTTTAATTCGAGGTATGCTCCACGATGGACTCCTTGTCTATCAACAAATCGATGACAATAAGCGATAACCCTCCTCAATTTTGTAAATGAGCCTATTTCTTCACATAGTTTGTCTACGAAGCTTGACTCCTTTAGCTCACATTTGAGTACTATTTTAACATGTTTCTCTTCTTCTACAGCTTCACACGTTTTTTCTTCTTCTACAAGATTTGGCCAATGCTCTTTGTCTTTGATGAGCCACTCCGGTCCATGCCACCATAGCTTGTCCCCAATCACATCGTCAGGGTTTCTGCCTCTAGACACTGCATCCGCTGGATTCTGAATCCCCGGCACGTGTCTCCATGTACATTCTTTCGTTGCCTCATGAATTTTCGATACTCGGTTTGCAACGAACGTCTTCCAACGACTCGGTGAAGACTTTAACCAATAAATGACTGTACTTGAGTCCGTCCAACAAAATGTTTCACACTTAATGTCTGTTGCTCGTTTGATCTTTTGTAGCAACTTTCCTAGCAATTGAGCTGCGCAGAGCTCTAATCGCGCTATTGTATGTTTAGTAGCTAATGGCGTGACCTTAGATTTGGATATATACAGCCTCGAAACTACTCCGTCTTCATTTGTGCTTCTCAAATATACACACGCTCCATAACCTCCTTCAGAAGCATCGCAAAATCCGTGCATCTGAATGCTTCTTGCACCTCTTACCACAACACATCTAGGCACTTGTATGTCGTCTAACTGGTTTAATTTTGCTTCGAATGCCTGCCACTCTTGTCTCATTTGATGCGGAATCTCGTCATCCCATTCATATGAGTTGCCATTTTCTTTCTTCAATGTCCATACTCTCTGCATGAATTGTTTTGCCTTGGCCTTGACTGTGTCCACAATCCCCAAAGGATCGTAGATTTTAGCTATTGTTGCAATGATTGTGCGTTTTGTGTAGATTTGGCTTAGCTCGGCTTTCGATAATTTGACGCCTAACGTATCTTCGATCGGTTTCCACGCTAGCCCTAATGTTGGTAGCGCCGGTTGCTGTGATCCTAACTCAATGATCTGTTGTGCCTTATCTGATTCACTTGGAAGTATGTGTGGATAGTTAGATGCCCATTTTCGTAACGGAAAACCGCCCATCTCTAGAGCAGCTTTGGTTTCTGCACACAGTTGCCTTGCTTCTTCCTCAGAATTTGCACCAGAAATGAAGTCATCCACATAAAAATCTTGTTTATGTAAAGCTGCCAATGAATACTGTTTGTTGTGATCTTCTAACACTTGATTTAGTGTTCGAATGGCCAGAAATGGTGCTGATGCCGTGCCGTACGTGATTGTATTTAGCTCAAATGTTGCTACTGGCTTGCTTGGATGCGATCTCCACAACACCCGTTGATACTTCCTATCTTGCTGATGCACCCACACTTGTCGATACATTTTTTCAACGTCACCGACCACTGCTATTAATCGCTGCCGCCATCGTAATAAAATATCTGTGGAGTCCTGTTGTATCGTAGGACCCACCTTTAGTATGTCGTTAAGCGACCGACCATTGGATGTTTTGCACGACCCATCAAAAACTACGCGACACTTTGTCGTGCTACTATCTTGCTTAAAAACTGCGTGATGCGGCAAAAAGTAGCCGTCGTTGGTATCTACATCGTTCTTGACACTCATGTGTCCCAACTGTATGTACTCAAGCATAAACGCTTCATATGCTTCCTTTAATTTAGGTTCTGTTTCAAACCTCCTCTCGAGTCTCTTGAACCTTTTCATGGCTATCTCTTTGGACTCTCCCAATTCTCTGTCTGCTTTGAAGGGCAACCGTACGGTGTACCTTCCACTCGCCTCGCGTCTCGTAGTTGCTTGGAAGTAATCCTCGCATTCTTGCTCCTCCTCATTCCATAAACTCTGATCTACCACTTCTTCAATGTTGAAAAACCCATTCATTAATGAACTTATATCGGGCTCATTCCCTTGCTTGAAGATTGTACATGCCACTGATTGCCTCACATTGGGCTCAGTGTATGCACCACTGATGATCCAACCTAGCTCTGTTTCCAGTAATGTTGGTAATTCGCGATCCAACCTTATCTTCCTCGACTTGATCATCTCCATGAACGTGTCCGCTCCAATTAACATATCTATCGGATTTTTTTCGTTGAAATTTGGATCCGCCAATCGGACTCCCTTTGGAATATTCCATCCGCGTGTATTTATGCTTTCGGATGGTAAATCGGTAGCTATTTTTGGCAACACCAAAAATTCTAAGCACGACACATAGTTAGTTGCTAACGATCGAATGGTACCCACCACTGATCCTGCCAACTTCATACTCACTCCACCTACTCCAACAATGTGTTCGTTCACCTTTGTTCTTTTCAAACGAGTCTCTTGGGCTAATCTCTCGGTAATTAGGTTTAACTGAGATCCACTGTCCAATAACGCTCTAACCTTGTGCGGCTGATTATTAGCATCCAAAATAATGACTTGAGCCGTTGACAACAGCACCGTTCTTTTAATGTCCGTGCCATGAGTGGCAGCTGTTAATTTGGCTGTTGCTGGCATTGTTTCAGTTTCTGATCCGCCTTCTGATCCACTTCCTGTCTTACAAAGTTTTGTATGATGCTTCCTCTTACACTTCTGACACACAAATGGTGATCTACACTCACGAGATGAGTGTCCCTTTCTTAAACAGTTAAAACATAAGCCATTTTTTCTTGCAGTTTCTTCTCGCAGTGACACGGATGCTTGCTCGAATTTTTCACACATGTACAACGCATGCTGCTCATTGCACATAACACAATTGGCAAACCCTTTATTGAATTTGTCCGCCTTCTGCGTAGGCAACGCCACATTTCGATTGTCTCTTCTCGTCTGTCTGCCAGTGCCGGTCACCATGATCGAGTCTGATTTATAATTGTTTTGTGCCGAACCCTTTAAAATGCTCAGTCTTTGTTCGAGAAACTCTATAAGACACTTATAGTCATCAGTGTTCATGCCAACAGAATGCCTCTCCCATTCCATCAACGTTTTATTGTCCAACTTGTAGAACATCAAACTTGTTAACGGCGTATCCCACTTGTCGATCGGCTCGCCCAAACGTTCTAATCCTCGTAACAGTCTGTAAGCTTCGTTCACAATACGCGCCAACTCTTCCGTTGAGTCGCCTTTCATTTTTTCCAGAGAGTAGAATGCTTTAAAATATTCTCTCTTTAACACCTTTGTATTGTCATAACGCTTTAACAACGCTTCCCATGTCGTTAAGTAATTTTCGGCCGTAATCTGAATATGCTCGAATTGAATCGCAGCCTCACCCTTAAGCGCTGATAACAGGTATTGCAGCTTTAGCACTTCTGGCATTTCTGCCGAGTCATGCACCATCGATGAGAATCTGTCTTTGAAAGTCAGCCATTTTGTCACTTCACCGTTAAAATTTGGCAAGTCCACTTTGGGAAGACGTAGATGGTTGTGTGTCCCATTAACCGTTGTGTTCAAGTGTGTAGTGTTACACACACTCGAACCACCTGATGGTGTGCCATTTTTTATCAAAAAGGCTCTTATTTCGTGTGACCGTTTATTAAACTCTTTACGGTCTCTTTGCATTGACTCGAATGCCTCCGTGTCCTCCACTGTCTCATTGAATTCCTTGCGCACTGCATTGAAATCACGCACTAAATCGTCCAGTTGCTCTAACCGACTAGCTATTTGCAACGCATTGATCGTTGCATCGTACGCTTGGCAAAATTCTTCGAAATCTTGAATTGTGTTCATGATTTCCACCTTTTTCAATGTGAGTATTCTCACTCTTTTATCACTCGTTGAAGGCATTCTTTCCGAATTGTCGACTCGTACGTATCACAGTTGTTGAGTTATCAAAACTGTACAGTTTTCTTGCCAACCACTTATAAAACGCGCGCCACTTTTGGCGTCCCTAATTGTCACACACACACTCACGCAATGTCTTGCGGCAGTAACACCAAGTCGACTGGAGCGCAGAAACCCAATGTTTCTAACTCCCAATTTTGCTGTCGTTGAGTCCGTGAACTCACTTCCAAATCGATGCGTGTGAATGATTCCGATAGATGAATCCGATAAATCCTCAAATCCGATAGATCCTCAGATCCGGTTCGAAGGACCAAATGTTCCGATAGCTCCCGAATGAGTGATGTTGCCAATCCAAGAAGTTT
>NW_026684678.1:0-5671 GCF_943735745.2 Anopheles bellator | reverse complement strand
AATCTTCTTGGATTGGCAACATCACTCATTCGGGAGCTATCGGAACATTTGGTCCTTCGAACCGGATCTGAGGATCTAGCGGATTTGAGGATCTATCGGATTCATCTATCGGAATCATTCACACGCATCGATTTGGAAGTGAGTTCACGGACTCAACGGCAGCAAAATTGGGAGTTAGAAACATTGGGTTTCTGCGCTCCAGTCGACTTGGTGTTACTGCCGCAAGACATTGCGTGAGTGTGTGTGTGACAATTAGGGACGCCAAAAGTGGCGCGCGTTTTATAAGTGGTTGGCAAGAAAACTGTGCAGTTTTTGATAACTCAACAACTGTGATACGTACGAGTCGACAATTCGGAAAGAATGCCTTCAACGAGTGATAAAAGAGTGAGAATACTCACATTGAAAAAGGTGGAAATCATGAACACAATTCAAGATTTCGAAGAATTTTGCCAAGCGTACGATGCAACGATCAATGCGTTGCAAATAGCTAGTCGGTTAGAGCAACTGGACGATTTAGTGCGTGATTTCAATGCAGTGCGCAAGGAATTCAATGAGACAGTGGAGGACACGGAGGCATTCGAGTCAATGCAAAGAGACCGTAAAGAGTTTAATAAACGGTCACACGAAATAAGAGCCTTTTTGATAAAAAATGGCACACCATCAGGTGGTTCGAGTGTGTGCAACACTACACACTTGAACACAACGGTTAATGGGACACACAACCATCTACGTCTTCCCAAAGTGGACTTGCCAAATTTTAACGGTGAAGTGACAAAATGGCTGACTTTCAAAGACAGATTCTCATCGATGGTGCATGACTCGGCAGAAATGCCAGAAGTGCTAAAGCTGCAATACCTGTTATCAGCGCTTAAGGGTGAGGCTGCGATTCAATTCGAGCATATTCAGATTACAGCCGAAAATTACTTAACGACATGGGAAGCGTTGTTAAAGCGTTATGACAATACAAAGGTGTTAAAGAGAGAATATTTTAAAGCATTCTACTCTCTGGAAAAAATGAAAGGCGACTCAACGGAAGAGCTGGCGCGTATTGTGAACGAAGCTTACAGACTGTTACGAGGATTAGAACGTTTGGGCGAGCCGATCGACAAGTGGGATACGCCGTTAACAAGTTTGATGTTCTACAAGTTGGACAATAAAACGTTGATGGAATGGGAGAGGCATTCTGTTGGCATGAACACTGATGATTATAAGTGTCTTATAGAGTTTCTCGAACAAAGACTGAGCATTTTAAAGGGTTCGGCACAAAACAATTATAAATCAGACTCGATCATGGTGACCGGCACTGGCAGACAGACGAGAAGAGACAATCGAAATGTGGCGTTGCCTACGCAGAAGGCGGACAAATTCAATAAAGGGTTTGCCAATTGTGTTATGTGCAACGAGCAGCATGCGTTGTACATGTGCGAAAAATTCGAGCAAGCATCCGTGTCACTGCGAGAAGAAACTGCAAGAAAAAATGGCTTATGTTTTAACTGTTTAAGAAAGGGACACTCATCTCGTGAGTGTAGATCACCAGTTGTGTGTCAGAAGTGTAAGAGGAAGCATCATACAAAACTTTGTAAGACAGGAAGTGGATCAGAAGGCGGATCAGAAACTGAAACAATGCCAGCAACAGCCAAATTAACAGCTGCCACTCATGGCACGGACATTAAAAGAACGGTGCTGTTGTCAACGGCTCAAGTCATTATTTTGGATGCTAATAATCAGCCGCACAAGGTTAGAGCGTTATTGGACAGTGGATCTCAGTTAAACCTAATTACCGAGAGATTAGCCCAAGAGACTCGTTTGAAAAGAACAAAGGTGAACGAACACATTGTTGGAGTAGGTGGAGTGAGTATGAAGTTGGCAGGATCAGTGGTGGGTACCATTCGATCGTTAGCAACTAACTATGTGTCGTGCTTAGAATTTTTGGTGTTGCCAAAAATAGCTACCGATTTACCATCCGAAAGCATAAATACACGCGGATGGAATATTCCAAAGGGAATCCGATTGGCGGATCCAAATTTCAACGAAAAAAATCCGATAGATATGTTAATTGGAGCGGACACGTTCATGGAGATGATCAAGTCGAGGAAGATAAGGTTGGATCGCGAATTACCAACATTACTGGAAACAGAGCTAGGTTGGATCATCAGTGGTGCATACACTGAGCCCAATGTGAGGCAATCAGTGGCATGTACAATCTTCAAGCAAGGGAATGAGCCCGACATAAGTTCATTAATGAATGGGTTTTTCAACATTGAAGAAGTGGTAGATCAGAGTTTATGGAATGAGGAGGAGCAAGAATGCGAGGATTACTTCCAAGCAACTACGAGACGCGAGGCGAGTGGAAGGTACACCGTACGGTTGCCCTTCAAAGCAGACAGAGAATTGGGAGAGTCCAAAGAGATAGCCATGAAAAGGTTCAAGAGACTCGAGAGGAGGTTTGAAACAGAACCTAAATTAAAGGAAGCATATGAAGCGTTTATGCTTGAGTACATACAGTTGGGACACATGAGTGTCAAGAACGATGTAGATACCAACGACGGCTACTTTTTGCCGCATCACGCAGTTTTTAAGCAAGATAGTAGCACGACAAAGTGTCGCGTAGTTTTTGATGGGTCGTGCAAAACATCCAATGGTCGGTCGCTTAACGACATACTAAAGGTGGGTCCTACGATACAACAGGACTCCACAGATATTTTATTACGATGGCGGCAGCGATTAATAGCAGTGGTCGGTGACGTTGAAAAAATGTATCGACAAGTGTGGGTGCATCAGCAAGATAGGAAGTATCAACGGGTGTTGTGGAGATCGCATCCAAGCAAGCCAGTAGCAACATTTGAGCTAAATACAATCACGTACGGCACGGCATCAGCACCATTTCTGGCCATTCGAACACTAAATCAAGTGTTAGAAGATCACAACAAACAGTACTTATTAGCAGCTTTACATAAGCAAGATTTTTATGTGGATGACTTCATTTCTGGTGCAGATTCTGAGGAAGAAGCAAGGCAACTGTGTGCAGAAACCAAAGCTGCTCTAGAGATGGGCGGTTTTCCGTTACGAAAATGGGCATCTAACTATCCACACATACTTCCAAGTGAATCAGATAAGGCACAACAGATCATTGAGTTAGGATCACAGCAACCGGCGCTACCAACATTAGGGCTAGCGTGGAAACCGATCGAAGATACGTTAGGCGTCAAATTATCGAAAGCCGAGCTAAGCCAAATCTACACAAAACGAACAATCATTGCAACAATAGCTAAAATCTACGATCCTTTGGGGATTGTGGACACAGTCAAGGCCAAGGCAAAACAATTCATGCAGAGAGTATGGACATTGAAGAAAGAAAATGGCAACTCATATGAATGGGATGACGAGATTCCGCATCAAATGAGACAAGAGTGGCAGGCATTCGAAGCAAAATTAAACCAGTTAGACGACATACAAGTGCCTAGATGTGTTGTGGTAAGAGGTGCAAGAAGCATTCAGATGCACGGATTTTGCGATGCTTCTGAAGGAGGTTATGGAGCGTGTGTATATTTGAGAAGCACAAATGAAGACGGAGTAGTTTCGAGGCTGTATATATCCAAATCTAAGGTCACGCCATTAGCTACTAAACATACAATAGCGCGATTAGAGCTCTGCGCAGCTCAATTGCTAGGAAAGTTGCTACAAAAGATCAAACGAGCAACAGACATTAAGTGTGAAACATTTTGTTGGACGGACTCAAGTACAGTCATTTATTGGTTAAAATCTTCACCGAGTCGTTGGAAGACGTTCGTTGCAAACCGAGTATCGAAAATTCATGAGGCAACGAAAGAATGTACATGGAGACACGTGCCGGGGATTCAGAATCCAGCGGATGCAGTGTCTAGAGGCAGAAACCCTGATGATGTGATTGGGGACAAGCTATGGTGGCATGGACCGGAGTGGCTCATCAAAGACAAAGAGCATTGGCCAAATCTTGTAGAAGAAGAAAAAACGTGTGAAGCTGTAGAAGAAGAGAAACATGTTAAAATAGTACTCAAATGTGAGCTAAAGGAGTCAAGCTTCGTAGACAAACTATGTGAAGAAATAGGCTCATTTACAAAATTGAGGAGGGTTATCGCTTATTGTCATCGATTTGTTGATAGACAAGGAGTCCATCGTGGAGCATACCTCGAATTAAAAGAATTAAAACGAGCGGAGGAGACCATATGTCGTTTGGTCCAAGGTGCCCACTTTGGGAACGTAGTGAAGAGAATAAAACAGGGACAGTCAGTCATGCGAACATCGCCATTAAGATTAATCAGGCCAGTGTTAGATGAAAAGGAAATCATGCGTGTAGGAGGTAGGTTGTCTAACGCCAACATAACAGATGAGCAAAAACACCCTATTATCATCCCAGGAAAACACAGGTTGGCAGAACTGATTGCTGAAAAATATCATAAAATACTGAATCATGCAGGAGCTCAGTTACTGATCAACACCATTCAAGAAAAGTATTGGATCATAGGAATACGCAAGGTTGTGAAACGCATCATTTTCAACTGCGTAACATGCACGCGCTGCAGACCTACGTTGATTCGGCAGCCAATGGCTGATCTTCCAGTGCAGCGAGTGACGCAAGCACGACCATTCTCGATCAGCGGTGTGGATTATGCAGGACCAATACTGATAAAGGGCACACATCGTCGTGCAGTGCCAACAAAAGGCTACATCTCAATATTTGTTTGTTTTGTTACAAAGGCGGTTCATATTGAGCTCGTTTCAAATTTAACCTCTTCTGCATTTTTAGCAGCATTGCGCCGATTTGTGGCAAGGAGAGGAAAGGTTGCTGAACTGCATTCTGATAACGGCACAAACTTTCGAGGAGCAAACAACAAGTTAAGAGAGTTATTCAAACTGCTGCATACTAAAGAACATCAAGAAAATGTTATTCGATGGTGTGACGAACAAGACATTAAATGGAAGTTCACGCCACCAGCTGCACCACATTTTGGAGGTTTATGGGAGTCGGCAGTCAAGTCGATGAAGTTTCATTTGAAACGCGAGTTAGGCACAGCGCATTTAACGTTTGAAGATTTATCAACCTTATTGGCAGAGATAGAAACATGTCTAAATTCGCGACCAATTACAGCTATATCAGAAGATCCTAGAGATATGGAGGCGCTTACACCAGGACATTTTTTGGTAGGCAATAATCTACAAACAATCACAGATATTGATATCAGCAATTTACCTACAAACAGATTAAATCATTGGAGATTGATGCAACGGCATACGCAACACATTTGGAACCGTTGGCACCGCGAATATTTAAGGACGTTACAGACACGTGCTAAGTGGAACAAAAGTCCTACATCCATTGAGCCAGGTAGATTGGTAATTTTGCAAGAAGATAACATAGCAGTTTGTAGATGGCCAATGGCACGAATTACGGAAATACATCCAGGAAAGGATGGCGTAACTAGAGTAGTTTCATTAAGATGTGCAAACGGAAAGGAAATTCGTAGACCGATTCATAGAATTGCCCCATTACCGGTTGAATGAATGGAATAAAGGTAAAATCAAGTTAAGGGAGTTCAAATTGTAGTTGAAAACAAAAAAAAACCATTCGTTTTTGGTGACCGGAATGTTGGCGCCTGAATAGCGGCACGCCGCCATACGGGCATAAATTTGG
>NW_026684677.1:0-5679 GCF_943735745.2 Anopheles bellator | reverse complement strand
TTCTTTTATCTTCGAAAGCATTCGTTTAGAAATGCGAGAAGCCTGAAGTCTGTATGTAATAATGGCTAAATGGCTTTGGCTTTGGCGACAATAATTTACTTAACTGATCCGATCGTCATTACTGCAATAGCCGAACTGAATCTATCTGCCCTTCAGTGACATATCATTAAACAAATACGCACCTTCATTGGTGGGCACGTTTTCGCAAGACTTAGAGAGTATCGTTGCAACGCTCGTACATAGGACGTCCTTACCAGTGCCTATCCAAAAGACCATCAGTAGGGTCGGTGTTGGAATTAAACCACCAATCGCAAACTCGAAACGAGCGATTATTGGGACAGATGCGGCGTTAGAGTTCCATGCCGCTTCTTTCAGGCCTGTAATCGCCTGAGAATTCCGTCGGTAATCCGGTTTAGTGAGCGAGTCGCAGCTGCGCCAACGTCCCCGTGCAGGTTCGTATAGTCCTAGACCGGAGAAAGAGAGAGTGTATAAATTTATGAAAACGACCTCCATTGCCTAGGTCTCCGATATATATCATATAATTGATAGAGAGCCACAATGTTCCGATGTCGCCGCTGGGCTCGACGCTCCGGTTGGGTAGCTCATGTTTTTTGTACTGAAATCGCAGGGACACGGTCCTTCCCATAGGTCGTCGGGTCTAGACACTCGTAAATGAATCGCGATAGCGTACAGGTCCGAAAACGCCTCGATTTTTCGTTGGCCACACTTGCCTGGGCCACTTGAATGGTTTTGGACGTCGTCGAGCAGTGGGTTGGGTCGAAACAGTTTTTCCAAACACCCCTCGGTGGCATGAAAATTTTATTGTTATTGCCTTTTCATTACCAACTAGCACCATGCTTGCCATAAAAGGCGTAAAAGGAACGAAATTCATAATTCATTTCGATATTTTTGTTTTTCTGTTAACCGCAGGCTTGTTGAATTATCCCACTTGGGTGTTCCGTAGAACCGTGGTGACGAAATGTACTAAACAGATCGATAAAATTATTTCTGATTCTCCTCTAATTTGCCCTTTCGTAGCCTAATCAACTTTCTCTTCAATATTATTTTCGTTCGTTACCACAGATCTGTAGCGCCGCGAAACCAGAGTTGGTCAACACCACATAGAGAGTATATCGAGATTATGAAACTAATAAATCGCTAAAACCTTTCCCCAGATATTGGTCTGCGGCTTGATCTACCCTCTATAACTCACCCAGCTCAGCAATTGGTACACTTATATATAAATGGCGGCAGGTCTCAGATTTCCCATCATTTTCCCTGAGATGATGAGACACGGTTGTCGTCCCAGACCTGTGGCGCACGTCGCCATTATCACCGCCATCGCCATGAACCCAACCGTGGGTCATTTATTTTAATTCAATTAATTTTTGCTATCCGATAACCGATAGCATACCGTTGTAGATGGGTCTTTTCTTTTGGCGGCACGATACCTGGCACCTGGATCCGTAATCACAGCAGAAAAATCGTGCCAAGATTTTCCATCGTACTTGTCCGTGGGTGTCAGCGCGTTTCCGGTCGAGCAGATATTGGATATTCGTCGAAGTCTGGCCGCGAAGAAAGTAACTTGCCCGACATCACCCGAGGCGCGCCATTTCATTTCATGCTCATTATTCGTTCATTTTCATTCTGATGGCAAATCGTTTCTCTACCTTCCCGAGGCGATGGCGGTCCGTGTGGAATGCTGAAGATTCCCTCGCTTGCCTCCATAAGGGTTTGGTTACGCTCTGGCGAACGCATAAATCATAGCTATGAATCTTAATAAATCGTGAAAATATTGATCCAAGCGGTTGGATTCGATTATCGAATGTTTGCATACCGGCGATGGAATGTGGGAGTTTCTTTTTTCATTTTATCGTCCAAAATTTTTCCTTGTCTTTGTTAAAAGATATGGAATCTGTCACGGATATGATGTGACAAGGAATTCCTTGGTAGCATTCTGCAACAAATCCTGGTTGAACGCGAACGGTGAAAGGATTTCGAGAGTGGGTTTCGCGAATGCTAGACCATTGTTAGAATTGATGGAGGTATGCATCGATGAGGATGATGGTGATGAGAGATGGATTGTGTTACATTTTGCATTGAAGCGTACTGTCTGATAGAGTGGTATCACTTTCGAGAGGAAAAGAGGAACATGTTTTTCCAGAGAAATATAAACACACGCGTTTCGCTTCGTTAATAAATCGTTCTGACACGTTGCTGTTGTCTTTCACGCAACGTGATCGACATCAAGAAATATGGATTGTGGTTTTAGATATTGTTTTCATTAAATAACCAATCAAAACATTGGAAACGATTGCAATTGTACTTAAGATTTCGTAGTATTGATGGAGCATGTAAGACATATAGAGATGGAGAGTATGTGTAAGCATGTGGAGAGATTGTGGAGGAGCATGTAAGCATGTGGAGCACCTTACACCTTTTTAAGCACCTTACAAAGAACGTAAATAATATTCTCAATTACTGAAAGAAGGAACATAAAATATGGACAATCATCATATTGATCCTCAGAAAGCCAGAAGTTGAAAATGAAAACAACATTAAACAAAGAAATGATTACTTATTGCTATCATTCGAGTCCCAGTCCTAAACCGCTCTTCAGTAGCAGCAGCAGTTCTTCTGGATACGGATGTTTTTTTTCGAGAAGGTCTGAGATATGGCACCTCTTCTTTTTTCTGCACATTCACATCACCTGGCTTTCCGACTCGAGAAAAGATTTGCCACATAATACGGAGAAGTTTCAACGGTGAAAAGTTGTCAGAAAAAACATATTTGCATAAATAAAATTTCTTTTTCTCTGCTCATGCCATGCCCGTGTCCATGTCCATGTTTTGAAGCAAAGAGTTCTTTCGTCAACTTTTTAGCAAAACCTGTTCCATATAACAAACAGATTACTTTCAGTGAGCGATCGATAGGCGACAGGAAAGCTACCAGGCCTATCCTCCCGAGAGTCAATCTGTGAAAGTTTCTTTCAAGTTCGAGTTTCTTTCAAGAGTTTCTTTCTAGCATCTTTTTCGATCCGTTTGTTTATTCACTCGCTCGAGGGAGCTCTTTAAACATAAGACGCAGTGCCGCTCATTCCAACAGAAAAAATTCTATAGCTAAGATGTAGCTGGTACCTTGCGGTCTTTTACTCCGGACATTGGAGAAACAATTTATGTGTGCAGATCCTAGATATCTTAGTCTTCTTCCGAAGTCTTAAAGACACGTCCCGGACGCTTTCTGGGAAAGATTTTCGTTGATTTCTTTTTAGATATTATAACAAGCCCCGTTAAAAGAAGCCTGCGGGCCCCCGAAGTGTTAAGGAGGGAGAAACTTCTACTTAGCCCAGATTGGAAGATTTCAACGTTGACGTAGAATGTACAGTTTATAGGGCAACCTTTGGCTTCTTATCTCGCTAGTCATAAAATAGAAAAGGGTTGTGCACTACTGAGCCCCAAGATACCACCAAATAGCGGTTACTAATTCGTTTGTACCCTTCGTCGGCCATCCTACAACTCCTAGGTTAAGGACCATTAATTTTTCCGTACAATTTCATGCGTTTACTTCGAAACTCTTGAAATCGGAACTGAAATGGTTTGGTTTTGCAACTTGTTCTTGGATGCTCCTTTATCATCTGACTCCCTAGATAGACTCCTTGTACAAAAAAACAACGAAAAAAATCCATCCACACGATCTCGCTCTTAAAACTTCCGGCAAAATCCATGAAATCGGGGGCGCAGCAATCAAATTACATCAGTTTATTTAGCTCCCCCAAGGCAGCGATGGATGATGCGGAACCTTGCCTCGTTTACTGTCAGGACATCGTTCGTTGGCGCTGAACCGTCGATATCTTCGTGGGCGCGTCGACACCTCTAGGACAATCTTCTAGTGACCTACCGGTATTATTGAACCGACATCAATGGATCTCCTAATTCTCCAATCGAACCCATGATTGCTCTCCTGACGCCTTCGCAGGCAATCTTTGTCGGATTGGTTTGCTGGCCACGTTGTTGTTAGAGAAGGAGGAGAAGGAGGTTGTTTTACTTTCCCCAACATGGCCTCACAAACAGCTTACCGACCACTCGTCCTTCCATGGACGGTAGTACCATTTCGCTGGGCACTGATACGTGTGTTTCGTGGGTTTTTCCACTTCGGTTTCCTACTTTCTCCGTCAAAGTGTAAGCTTTTCTTAGAAACCGAAAAGGGCGTTTGATTTTATCATGACTCTAGTGGCGGACATCGATTACTTCCGCTTTTCCGAGGGGACAGTAAAATAGTAAATCTAGTGTTAGGTTTGGTGTCGAAAAGCGTAGCGTACAATAGCCACGGGGCTTTGGAGGCTAGGATCAATATTTGGCAAATGTTTCTCGGCTGTCAAATCGGTGAGCGATTTGAAATGAGTGGCTCATAAAATTTACCACTCGTTTCGTCATTGGCCAAATGCCTTGCTTTCCTTTACGACAATTTTTGAGGACTTCGTTTTACAAACACCGATATGTATGGAGCTCGTTTTACTGGTTGTTGTGGAGTAGATGGAGACAACATTCTTTCATCGCATTTATTTCTTTTGTGTCTCGAACAACTTGGTCTGTTGGATCTCCAACTTCATTTTGGATCTCGAGCAAGAGAATGAACTGTTTTCTGTTAATCAGAATAGATGGATACAAGGGAATATAATCTTCTTTTCCTTCATTTAAACACGCGGTAGATTTGGGAGACAGTGGCCAGATTGTCATTAGAGTCGGTGGGAGCTTATGAACCCAAGAGGCAGCTACGGTCGCTGTTGGTTGGTTGCCAGAAAACGAGAATGCGAGCCCAAGATTGTGAGTTGTGCGTCCGAAATCCTTCGCATTCTTCGTCCATCCGTCGTATATCGTATCAGGTTACGGGCGACTGAATATATGGCCCTCTCCAGGGCCCCCTATTGATGTTGGTCGGTTGTTGGTGCCCTTTGAAATTCCTTGGTGGGGGCATCTTCGTCAGGGTGTTTGTTTCTTGCCCAAAACGTTCGCTACTAGCCCTGGCTCGCGTGACAAAAGGCTTAGAATGTCCGAGAATGGGTCCCCAGGGAACCTAGAACACCGATCATAAATTTAACCAAAACCACGAACTGCAATCTGATATTCGTTTATAATTCTTGTCCTTCGGCGGCTTCAATAGGAAGCAGACTACGAACGCCCTTATGCGGTATAAGCTAGGATCGAGGTCTTTCTTTGGCGTAATTTGAGTGTACGTGTTCCAAAGATAAAGTCCACCCGCCAGACCCGGGATTAGGAAAATTAACTCCAGCAGTAGTGTCGCTTGTAGCAGCAGATTCTAGCAGGTAGTTCAAAGGCTCTTGTTGTTCGAGTTTCAATAGTATTGCCACCAGTTGAGGTCCATTATGCGGAAAATACTTGGCGCAACCATCGATTGTAGCACAGCCAGTGAGCCGAAGCGATTGTATTAGCTTTATCACCCAGAAACGATTATTATTCTAATCAGCCATTTCGATGGGGCGCTCTCAATGAGTATCATCTCGAATCATTAGGCAATAAAATTAATAGCACAACATCATCGGAAAGTTGCTGCAGAAAACACCCCAACTAGCCTTGCTGAGGGTGTTCAGAAGCACCTTTGTTCGACCCTTGGTCATGGGATTGTTAAGTCAGTCACTTGTATCGTCTCCGGTACTGTGCA
>NW_026684676.1:4535-6187 GCF_943735745.2 Anopheles bellator | reverse complement strand
GTCGGGGCCTTTGATTGATAGTAAAATGAAGAAATCTAATTTTCCCGGCAAATATCGCATTTTGCGATTTCGAATACAACTAACCCACATTGCTGCCGGGCCGGGCGTCTTAATCTTCCCCGATCTCCGGCCAGACAAACCCGCCCTCGTTTGAGGTCGACCAGTCGAAGGAAATTGACGTTTGATTGAGGTTCTGTAATGAAATTGAATCGGGGCACCGGGCCACTATCACTGGCGGGTTCCCGAGGTGCGCGTGGAGAGGTTGCAGGACGCTTCTGCAGGTGCTTGCAGCACATAAATGCCACCGCAAGATCGAGTTATGGATGCTAAAATCATTGCCGTTCATTCGATGTTTACCGTGTAGGGGAGAGAATTATTTACAGGTAACATGCTGACAGTGCCCCGGAGCTTGATTGCTGACCGGGACCGGAGGATAATAGATAATGGGCGGCAGCGCACCGCACTGTGGGGAAAAAACGATCAAAAGGCAACAATACAAAGGATTTTAGTTATATCCTTTCATGTTGCGTAGAGTGATAAAAAGCGCTCTTTAAGACCAACTTTTAGCAGCTACTTTAGTCAACTTTAGCTACTTTTAGCAACAATAAATCATCAATATCTAATATGAATAATAATAATACAGTATAAAGAAAACAAAAACGTTGAAACAAGTCCGTAGATTCCTCCAAAAAACAAAATATGTCGTCCTCTATCATACAATTTCCCATAGTGCGGGGCAAAAGCCATCTCCAATAAAGGCCTTTTCGGTGGTCGTCGGTTGCATACTTTCAGGCGTTTTTATCTTGTTCTGTTCCCCACGATGGAAAGTTCAACTCAGTTGGAATTAATTGGTCTGAAGTGTGCTTCAAATAGTTAATTTCGGTTTTTGTTTTCGTTTCTTTTTTTCATGCATCATCTCTCCCTGTTTTCAATTAGATTATGCGAATCTTACTGCAACTTACGGTCGGTCGGATGATCGGGTCGTTCTCAAGCATCAGCTCATCAGAGACAGTGATCAGTTATGATAACAAATTGGTCAAGACCCAAAAAAAACCTTTCCTTTTTCCATCGGTTTGAATGATCAAAAAATGAAGTTGCGTCAGTTAGCTGACATTGTAAAGATATCTTGCAGGTGAGTTGAAGCAAATCATAAAATTGTTCTACAAAAGTGTAATTGAAATGTTAGAGCGACACTGGAATGATCTTGTGGCTCTTGATGGAGCTAATGAATGTGGCCAATTTTAAGAATAGGGGTTCAGGGGTACGGCAAACAAACTTGAACCGTGATCCTTGATCCTTGAACCCCGATCAGACACTCGGATGTCAAATATATAAACATTGAGTACGAAATCGTATTCAAAACCCATCCCGCCTGATGACCCTCGGAATGTATTCGCAAATACACTTGGACTATTCGGAATGAATACACCTCAGTGGGTAGCATGCGAAGCGATCGAATGCTGGAGTTTATAATGGGTGATTCGCATTTTCCACCTAACCTTCCCTTAAGCAGCCACTGCCAGGAACGAGGAACCGACAGGAAGTCCCAGCTTAGCAACGGCGTGGACCGCAGCTGGCAACATTAATGTCGCCCACCGAGTTGGAGTGTCTGTGTATGTGTGTGCGGCGGGTGGCTGGTGGGTGTGAAAATA
>NW_026684676.1:0-4035 GCF_943735745.2 Anopheles bellator | reverse complement strand
GGTGGCTGGTGGGTGTGAAAATACGGAAATAATCGGAAAAAATAACACAACTCGCAACCCGCAATTGCGCTCCATCGATTAATGTGGCCCAGTGCCGCTGAGAATCAATTTGCGTCAATCAATTTAACCTTTCACATGCAGCCGCGCCGGTCCTGGCACTCGTTACAAATTCCCCGACGTGCACATGTGACGTGTATGTGTGTATGTGTCTGTGTGTGTACGTGTGCCTCTAATCAAATTCCAGCCACCCGGCGCGTTGGGAGCCGCCGAACAGCCGAATTTAGCATTTCGAAACTCCGACTCAAAACTCCGTCCCATAGGGCCAATTAAAGGGGCCAAAGGGGGCTGGGTGGATGGGTGGTCTGGTGGTGGTAGGGAGGGGTGGCCACCACACCAAATTTATCATTCAATCCATGCGGTCTTCCCGTGCAAGGTGAGAACGACCCAGAGGGCGCGCGCCCGAGCGAACGAGCGAGAGAGAGAGGATCCGCAACGGATCCTCGGCGGAGCAGGCAAGTGGAACGAACGGAGCCCCCTTCAGGAACAACCCCGTGGAAGCCCTGCTGCGTGACACTCCTGTCACACGCGGCGGGTACCGCAAAACCGCGCGCGTCAGCTTACCGGAGCGACAAACTTCGCTCGGCTCAAAATAAAACCTCAACTTCACCGACCTGGAGGAAGTGCTCCACAGGGCACGGCGTAAATCGCTTGACACTCGGCCTCCTCTCGAGGAACTCCAACTCCCCCCCAACGTTCGGCGGCGGCCCCGACTGTCTGCGAAGCGAGGCGAAAGGAAGCAAATTTACTTTTGATCGAAATTACTGGCAAATATTTGCACCGTTCGTTGGACTGATTTTTTCACGACCGAACGAAACGGAAGCGGAACCGAACCCCTGCATGTGTGTGTCCGTAGCACGGTGTCACTCCGGGCGACCGGGGTGGTCGAACTGTCAAATGCACCAACGGCCAACGAATGCACACGGTGCACACGGAAAGTGAGGCTTCGACACCGAAAACCCGAAACGTTCGGGAGTGATAATTGTGTTTGCAAAATCACGGCCCAGGGAGGGAATGCCCCCGGCGGCCATCTTGGGCCGAGCGTTTCCGGTTCCGGAGCTGGTGTTCGAGTAACATTCTAATCATCGGTCCGAGAGGTTTGGCAAGGTTCGGGGCGTTCGTTCGCATGTCCTCGGGGCATATCCTGCAGGAACAACACGGGAACACGGGAATCGGATATCAGGGAGCGGAACCGGAAGTGGGCGATTGGTTTGTTTTATTAATTTCTTTCCTTCCTCGTTCGATCGGATCCCGAAATCCCCCCACGGTCGAGCCGCCCGTTGCTCTATTGAGACAGCAAAAGTTTGACCTTGCGGGTGGCGAGCGAAAGGCCCGCGAAGGAGAGACTAGCACAGGGAGTCGAATGTGCAACACACTAGTGCCCGGTCAGTCCTAGAACACCGTCTATGTACTATTTATTGAGGCAGGCCATAGGACAACGGACACCGGGTGTAATGGCGGACAGAATCGGTTGCACCGGATGGGCGAAATAGCATTGCGCGGGATCTTCAAGCATAATATTAGTGTAAAATTTAAGTTGATTTTCAAACAACCTGACCGGACCGTTTCTTTCTGGATCAAGACCCCGTGCAGAACGTGTGGCCTCTTGCTCTCTTTTAGATATTCTTTTACAATAAAAGAAGAGCTGTATGAACTATCCGCAGAGGATAACCAGTTAAGCGTTTTTTAGTAACATTTACAACAATTAGTGTCAAACTGTTTCGCCAAATCTGATCTACGAAGTCGAAATTATATTTGTTTACTTTTTCCAGCATCAAACTTTTCGAAATGATGACTTTGTTAAATAATGCATGATCCATTCAACCTTTTCGTCCACCCTACATGTATTAATATTTGAACGTGTTAAGGTAGCCAACGCGTTAGTCCAGGATATTGTTTCGGATGCAGAGATTTATTGTGGAGTTGACAGGACGACATCCGAACGTCACGTTTCAACTGGTCCACGAATGCAATAAAAAATGGAGCCACCTAACCAAAGATAAGGATGATGGTTATGATGGATTTGTTTGCGTCTTTGGAATATTTGGACATACTTTAGCATACTTTCGGGCATCCTTGGTTCACAAGATCCTTGGATTACAAGTCTTGTGTAATAACTGGGAATGAAAAATAAACCGAAAAGTTTGGGGCTTTTGAATACTTTTAACGAATCCGTTTCGTTTCAATCTACAGACTCGATCAACCTTCGTAATGTGATGGAAGTGTGTTCCACATTACAACAGGCACCGCACGTGGCCAACACACGTTCGCTGGGCGTCCGGCACAGATGAAGAAGTTCACACCATCATCTCGTATTCTCTCTCTCTCTCTCTCTCTCTCTCTCTCTCTCTCTCTCTCTCTCTCTCTCTCTCTCTTTCTCTCTCTCTGCCACTTTCTCCCCCGAGGTGTCTGACGGATTTTCACGACCAAACGAGCTGCGCCATTTTGCTTTCCGCTGGCAAAAATATGAAAAACCCGCTACCACCGTCGGCCGAAGCCGGGCGAAGGGTGATGTCAAAAGAGGGGCGAAAGTAAATTAGTTGCTGTTAATTACATTTTTTATCACATTGGATGATTATTTATTGACGCTTGTTTTCTGGCTCCCCCAAGCTCACGGCCCGAGGATTCCGGGGCACCTTTCGGCACCTTTCTTTCGGCACGAGGGCCAATCGAACTGCCGGACACCGAAGACAACGCCGGTGTCGGCCTGCGCCAACGGAAGAACTGGGCCCCGCCACACGGGCGAAGTAAAAGAAAGTAATTAAGACGAGTGTCGATTGAGTTTGAGTGCAACTTTTTTCCGTTTCTCGGCCCGCGAAAAATGATTATTCGCCAAAGTTTCGCCCACTTCACCCGGCCCGGTGCGCAACCGAATGGAACCATTCCGTCGAAAGGTGCGGATGATTGATGAAATTGTTTCGCCAAGTTTTCTTGTTACAAACGCTGCAAACTTGTTGATTATTTTGTAAAAGGTTACTTCATTAAATTTGCAGCAGCGTCCGCAACGTGCCACGCCTAAGATTTAAAGCCCGGCATTAGCGACTACTTAATTTGTGTCTAAATAATGGGAACTGGAGCTAATTGCGCATGGTGCCGGTGGGGCCCGTTTCAGTTTCGCCGTTTGCCTGCAGTTGGTTCGCTTAAATCAAGTTTTAACCTGTTCTTAATTCGTTATTCGAATTTTAGATCCAATTTGGGGCCGGTACTGAGGATATTAATCGTTTAAAGTTTCTCGCCCTACATCTGCTTCAAGCAAATACAATTTAATCACACGGATTTAGCCGTTTTCATTAAGATCAAGATCAAGGTTGTTCGGTTCGGCAGAAAATTTAAAATCACTTTTCCTCCCGCCAGGCCATAGAGCTTTAAGTAGAGCTAACTTTTGTATTACGTTGTTACGAATTGGTTGTTGATGACATCATCCTTTCGATAATCGGTGTTTTGATAAGTAGCTTTTGGTTGACAATTTAACACTATTTAACATGAAAGTAATGTATGCAACGCTTCTTCATGTATTGAGAATAACATACTTGATTTGGAAGAAACTCCGGCAAAGATGCGCCAAGCCTGGGAATCTTTTCGGCAAAACTTCAAATGATCATAGTTTGTTACTAAGCAAATTTTTTTATAACTAATAACTAGCTGGTCCCGGTGAGCTTCGCCACGCCTCATTTCATTCTCATTTATCGACTGATGGGGCCAATGATGGCAGGCGCCTGCCGCCTGCCGCCTGCCCATTGGCAGGCGCCTGCTGCCTGCCGCCTGCCCATTGGCAGGCGCCTGCCGCCTGCCCACTGGCCTGCTGCCTGCTGCCTGCTGCCTGCCGCCTGCCGCCTGTCGCCTGCCGCCTGCCGCCTGCCGCCTGCCGCCTGCCGCCTGCCGCCTGCCCAGTGGCAGGCGCCTGCTGCCTGCCGCCTGCCCATTGGCAGGGGCCTGCCGCCTGCCCACTGGCAGGCGCCTGCCGCCTGCCCACTGGCA
>NW_026684675.1:0-5695 GCF_943735745.2 Anopheles bellator | reverse complement strand
GTCAAATTCAAATCGTAACGGCGATGATATACAATATACCGAACATACTGGCCGCCTTGAACTAGCATGTTCAACATAATTATAATGGACTTGGTAGTAACGCGATTTTGGTGACAGGACGAACAACGTTGTCTGCCTTTGCTGTCCTGAGGGTGACAACTCGAACGACTCCATCCTTTCCGGGGTGCGTAGCGGTGATTTTCCCCAAGGCCCAAATCGCTGGTGGCGCATTATCTTCCTTCAGCAGGACCACACGTCCGACGTCAATGGATACTGGCGGATTGCAGCCCTTGCTGGCACGAGTTTGCAGCTGCTGCAGATATTCCGCTTGCCATCTGGTCCAAATGCGCTGTGTACGTTGCTGAGTACGTTCCCAATGTGACAAACGGTTCTCCGAGACTTCCTGCAATGATACTTCTGGAACGCCTTGGAGATTTGTTCCAATTAGAAAGTGGCCCGGAGTAAGTACTTCGAGATCTTCTGCTTCTGTCGGCATGGGCACTAGTGGACGCGAGTTTAAGCACATTTCGATTTGTGCGAGTAATGTAGACATATCTTCGCGAGAGATATTGGAATTGCCGACTTCCCTCAAGAAATGATGTTTTGCTGATTTCACGGCGGCCTCCCATAGCCCACCAAATTGGGGTGCACGTGGAGGAATGAACTGCCAATGGATCCTTTGGCCAGTACACCAGTTGACAATCTTGTCTCGTTCGCTGGAACCCTTTTGTAGCATGCGGAAGACTTTGTGCAGATGGTTTGCTGCACCCTTGAAGCATGTTGCATTGTCGCTGTAAATGGTGATTGGTTTTCCTCTACGCGCGGTAAATCTATGTAGAGCTGCTAAAAAGGCATCAGTTGAAAGGTCGGATACGAGTTCAATATGTACCGCTCGGGTGACAAAACAGATGAAAATGGCAACATAGGCCTTTGTAGCTGTACGATTTCGCACTTCAGATTTGATGAACACCGGACCAAAATAGTCAACACCACAGCTTTCAAATGGTCTGCTTGGTGTTACACGTGATGCTGGTAAATCTGCCATACTTTGTTGAATTAAAGTCGGTCGATGCCGAAAGCAAGTATGGCATTGATGATAAACCTTTCGGGCTAGGTTTCTTCCCGATAAGATCCAAAACTGCAAATGAATGGTGGACAACATCAGTTGTGGTCCTGCATGTAGAAGCTTTCGATGGTAGTACTCCATTATCATACTCGTCAGTGGATGCCTAGCACACAGTACGATCGGATGTTTTGAATCTTCTGAGATATTGGCGTGAATCAGTCGACCTCCCACTCGGATCAATCCTTGAGCGTCGAGCTGTGGCTTCAACCATTTTAAACGACTTGAACGTGATACGTATTTCCCAAGGAGCAAAATGGTGTGTTCTTCACGAAACGATTCCCTTTGAGCCATTCGGCATAGTGCATGCTCCGCTGCGTGGAGCTCCTTTGTTGTGAGAGGGTCAATTTCTCCTCGTGCGATGGGAAGTGCTTTGTTGCGTTCGTTGAAACGTTTGTGCAACTTGTTGACATACCTTGACCAATAGGCCATCAGTCGGCATAGTTTGGAGTATGATGAATATCGCACAAATAACCCATTTGCGAAGTCCGATTGAACCACGTTCATGCATCTCAATGCTGACTTCTTGGTCTCTTGTAGCGCTTCTGGCGGCTGAGAATCATCACTATTCTGGTTGGGCCAGACTTCCTTCGGTAACTTGAGCCACGCAGGCCCGGACCACCACCTCTCGTTAACCAGAATTTCGGTTGAGCTTAGACCTCTGGATATGTCGTCGGCAGGGTTGTCCTTTCCTGGCACATAATTCCAGGCTGTGATTGAATGTACCTGTTGTATCTGTGACACACGATTTGCCACGAAAATATTCCAGCGAGCAGGTGACGATCGGATCCAATGAAGTGTTGTAGTGGAATCTGACCAGAAGTAAACCCGATGTGGTAATTTCAGTGCAGAATCGACCTGTTGATATAGCTTTGATGCCAACAACGCTGCACACAACTCGAGTCGAGCGATCGTATGACGAGTCGCTATGGGAGCCACTTTGGATTTAGATGTTAACAATTTGACAGCGACCTGATGTGATGACTCAGTTCTCAAATAGCAACAGGCTCCATATGCCTTCTCTGAAGCGTCTGCGAATATGTGAAGCTCATAATTAGTGGGTGCAGGGAGCGTTACGAAACGAGGTAGTTGAAGTTGACCTAACGCTCCGATTGTTTCGTAGAATTCCTTCCATTGATCTTGCATCTCGGTTTCTAGAGGTTCATCCCAATCGAAGTTCGTTCCTTCGGTGGATTTCGCTGTCCATAAATATTGCATGAATAATTTTGCTCGAGTCACCACTGGACCCACCAGGCCAAGCGGATCAAATATTTTTGCAATTTGTGATAGTACAATCCGTTTAGTGTACGCGTCCACATTTTCCGATGCTTGTACCTTGAAGCTGAGCAGATCTGATTGTGGTTCCCAGATCAATCCAAGTGTTGTGATCGTTTGTTTAGCCTGGAAATTGTGCCATGGATCGATGGCTCTATCCTCCAGGGGTATTGAGTTCAATACCTCAATTGAGTTTGATGCCCACTTTTTCATTGGCATACCAGCCGATGCTAGAATTTTGGATATATCTTCTCTCAAATGTATGGCTGCTGACACGTCTGTCGCTCCGGACAGCAAATCGTCGACGTAAAAATCCATAGAAATTGCATCGGCCGCCGTTGGTGACACGTGGCTCATGTCCTGGGCCAATTTCTGTAAGGTTCTTGTTGCTAAATATGGCGCAGAAGATGTGCCATATGTGACGGTTTGCAGCTGGTATGTGGATATTGGTTCAGCTTGATTTTCCCGCCACACGATCCTTTGAAGTGGTTGATCTACTTCCTGCACCCTTATCTGTCGGTACATTTTTTCAATGTCGCCGACCAACGCAATTGCATGTGTACGAAACTTCAGAAGTAGAGACAGTAAATCCCTTTGTATGACTGGACCCACCAAAAGAATGTCGTTCAAGGCATACCCCGAAGATGTTTTACACGATGCGTCGAAGACCACTCTGGTTTTAGTCGTAGTGCTGGACTCCTTGAACACTGCATGATGTGGTAGAAAACAATGAGAGATGTTAATATCAGGATTGTCCAATTTCTGCATGTGTCCTAGTCGTTCATACTCTCTCATGAACTCGTGGTAAGAACTCTTTACAATTGCGTCTGACTCGAGCCGTCGCTCTAGAGTCCTGAATCGCCGTAGCGCGATACTTTTTGATTCACCCAATTGTTTAGTTGAATCATTTGTTCTCGGCAGTCGCACTGCATACCTTCCCGATGGTTCTCTAATAACTGTGGCATTGTAATGCGCTTCACATTCTGTGTTGGGTTGGTATGATTGTTCCGGGACTGCATCGAGTTGCCAAAAACCTTGTAGCACATTTTCGAGACCGACTGTTGTCACATGACAAGCTAACGATTTGGTTGGAAGTGCCTCTTGCAGAGGTCCACACACGACCCAGCCAAACATCGTTTCCACTAGCAGCGGATCCCCAGCGTCTAGGTGAATCCGTTTCCCGGTGAATAGTTGTTGATAATGTTCTGCTCCAATGATCATGTCGATCGGAGCCGGTTTGTAAAACGTTGGATCAGCCAATTCTACGTCGGGTAGCTTTAGACTGCTTGTACTGACGACACTTGATGGTAAATCAGATGTTGGTTTCTCCATTATGAAAAAGTTCTCTGTGCTGTAGAACGAATTCACCTTCGAATGAATAGTTGCGTGGGTCTCATATTTCACCCGATGCATGCTTTCTGCGATGCCTACTATCTGTGTATTTGTTTTTGACCAGCGAAGCTGGAGTTTTGCAGCCAACCTTTTCGATATAAAGTTGCACATTGATGCCGAATCTAATAGCGCACGAGCGTGATGGCGGTTTCCGTACCGATCCAGTACCCAGACGGTTACCGTTTCTAGTAACACCGTGCTGGCATACACTCGAGCCGATAGGCTGGCATTCGTTCCTGTTGGTTCAGGCATGGACTTGTTTTCGTGTACCAATGTATGATGCTTCTGGGAACACACCCGGCAAACGTGTTTCGATTTGCAGAATTTCACTTGGTGACCAACACTTAAACAATTCCAACACAGTTTTTTTTTGTGTGACTACTTCCCGTCGTTTCTGCACGGGTAAAGCTGCCAGTTCGTCAGTTCGTGTAGGTAGCCTTTGTGTTGGTGGTCTTCGGCGTCTGCCTTGCACCGTCTTCCTTTGTTTGATGCGTTTGCTGCCTAACACTGCCTGTCGTTCGCTCCGCCGTCTTTCGTGGTATGCGCGTTACTGATATTGCGTCTTCCGTTACGTCTTCCATGAAATGAGCAAACGACGCGAGGCTACTGGTTCCGTCACGAATACGCCGTGCCCACTGCATACGATACTCGCAAGGTAACTTTTCTACAAGCTCCGTGATCAGCATCGGGTTTTTTAGATGTTCGACCATACCCGCCGACCGTACGTGTTCGCAGAGTGACTGCGCCACTTCTCCGAATTCGATTAGACTCTCCAGGTCATCGGCTCGAGGGGATGGGGTTTTTCTAACGCGATCGATCAGAACGTCCAATAGCAATTCGGGACGTCCAAAGCGTCTCTGGAGAACATGAATGACACTTGGAACTGATGAGGGGAGTAGAAGACGGCCTCGAACTGCTTCTTTCGCTGCCCCTTTCAAACACCCTTGCAGACGAATCATATTTTCGCCATTTTGAAAACCACACGCGTTGGTGGAGAAATTAAAACTGCTAATAAACGTCGGCCATTCTGCGGGATCACCGCTAAAATCCGGCAGATCCTTCGGCAATGACTGGCGAGCTGCTTTTTGCTCCTTGGTGAGCGTCCATGATGATGCTTCTACGCCGACGCTTGTGGGTAAAGCATTTTCTCGCATTTCAGCGATTTCCGGCCTTGGCTGTTCTAGCTCGGTTCTCATCCGTCGGATCTCCTGTGTAACATCACCTTCTCGGTGACTCTCGACATTGTGCTGTGTGACCCAGCTGGCCACACGGTCTGCTGCAGGGCTCACGCTGGAAACAATATCGTCTTCTTCACCTAGTTGTTCTTCCAGAACACGATATTTTTCCTGCACGAACTTCTCTTCTATGTCTGCTTCCTGCTTCAGCCGATCTAGCTGCCTGTTTTTCTGCTCCTCCAACATTTCGATTTTTAGGGTAGCTCTACGATCACGCACTGAAGATGTCGTGGATGCCGTTGACGACCGTACTCGCCGTTGTCTGGCATCCGGTTGCCGGATCACCGGTGTCAATCCGAATGCCGCCTGTTGCTCCGCACTCGCGGAACCCGAAGCCTTGGTCTCAGACATAATGGCACTGTCTGCACTGTCTGCACTGTTTCACCTTGTAAGCGTAGCTGATCCGGTTCGAAGGACCAAATGATCATGCGTTTCCCGTAGCATGAAAACCGGGAGTTCAACTTGAGGAAAATGATTTACAGTTCTCTGATGGAATGTCTTTATTCTCGCTCGTGTAGACGTGAACTGAAGGATCGAGCCGAAACGCGCTCGATCACGTATGGAGTGACAGAAACATAAAAGAGAGAAATAGAGAGCCATAGCGAAACTGGTGAAATGACGGTACGTCAAATTCAAATCGTAACGGCGATGATATACAATATACCGAACA
>NW_026684674.1:0-5698 GCF_943735745.2 Anopheles bellator | reverse complement strand
CTGTTATTACATGGGGGCTCGTCCGGGAATGTGTAATATAACGACGCGGAAAGTAGAACTGTGCTGACATAAGTGTGCTACTCAAAAACGACGGAGAAATGTTCTCAAAAGACGGAGACCAGTTCTCAACAGCGATGCAAGTTAGTACGATGGAAAACGGCTCAATGACGGAGCAGTTAAAAACAGATGAAAAAGTTGCGTTCATGTGTGAACGGTTAACGAAGTTAGGATTGGTGCACGAAAGTGACATGCGTGGATTGCCGACGACCGGCAACAAAGAAGAGATGGCGAAGGCGATCGTCGAATACGATAGCCGACGCAACCAAGATGCATGCGGGTCCAAGGAACATCGGACACAGGTAGTAAACGAAGTGAAAAAGAAGATTGATCTACATCGATCGGAGAAAAGTGCCAGCAGCTCATCAGATAACGAGTACGAGAGCGACGCAAGCGCAGGTGTAAACAGGAGCAAGCGACACTCCGAACACTATGTACCAACACGTAGAACAATGGAACGTCCGTTATATTCGTTCCGCGAGGTCGAAGGTGATATTGACGCATTTGGCGCCGAAGAAGGAGAAGATGTGAGAGTGTGGATGCGCCAGTTAGAGAAAATAGCAAAAACAGCTAACTGGGACGATGACCACAAATTGCTTATGTGCCGCAGAAAGCTAATCGGTACAGCACGGCGATTTTTAGCATCCATGCGGAGCGTGGAAACGTTCGTCGAATTAAAAGGTGCACTGCTGAAAGAATTTGCCCCAATAGTAAGGGCGAGCGATGTTCATCGCATGTTGGCTGCGCGAAGGAGAAGGGCATCCGAGTCGGTACGTGATTACGTATACGACATGCAACGGATCGCGTTGACAATTGACCTAGAAGAGAGCAGCATATGCGAGTACATTGTAGACGGTATAACTGATGACGAATATTATCGCTCTCAGTTGTACGAAGCCCAGAGTATCGAGGAGTTGAAAAAAAGAATGTCGTGTTTCGAGAAGGCGCAACGACGGCGCACCGACACGAAACAAAGAGCGAACTGCGACGCTAACGGCGAAAAGAAAGAACGACCAATGAATGATGCAACGAAGCAGAGTAACAAGAACGAACGGAAGAAGCATTGTTACAACTGCGGTGGGACCACCCATGTTGCTAATGAATGCCCGCAAAAGAACGATGGGCCGAAGTGCTTCAAATGTAGCGCGTTTGGTCACCGGGCCAAAGATTGCACAGAGACCGGTCGGAAACATCCATCGACGAAAGTGAGCACGGTGCAATGTATAAACAAGGCCAATCCAAGTATGGCACTAAAGATACTTGGGCGAGATTTTAAAGCAGTCGTCGATACCGGAAGTGAGGTAACACTAATACGTCGTGATGCTTGGGCACAACTATTCAAAGATGGCGGACAAATGAAGGCATCGACAATGCAGGTATGCGGGTACGGCGGTGAGATTAGCACGGTTGATGGAGAGGTGAAGCTGAACACCATCATCGACGATGAAAGCTACGACATCCGCTTCTACATAGTACCGAACACTGCGATTAATGTGCAATTACTCATTGGGATGGATTTTCTTAATGAGGTAAATTACGCAATAACGCCGGACGGCGTAAAAGTGAAAAAATACCACTTGCCGAACGACGAAACAGAACGATGCGAAGCCGAATGGATACGATGCATTGCAGAAGTCGTGGACGATAAAGAATTATCGGCCCCTTATCCGTTTCGAGGTGACATCAAAAAAATGGTGGAAAACTATCATCCGAAGGAGTCGGTTGTCGCCACCAATACGTTGACGATCAGGATGAAGGACGATGAGATCACATGTGACAATCCACGTCGCTTGGCACCGTTGGAAAAGGAAGTAGTGAAGAAGCAGATTGATGAATGGATGAAGAATGGAATAATACAGCCTTCTGAAAGTGAATATGCAAGTCCAGTTGTGGTTGTTCCAAAGAAGGATGGATCGTACCGTGTATGTGTAGATTATCGCCAGATAAACAAGAGAATGATGCGCGATAAATTTCCGATGCCGTCGACCAGAAAGTCCTACAACTACATCCTAACCGTGATTGATGCATTTACGAAGTTCGTTTGGTTATTCCCGACGAAGTCAACGACCGCTGAAGAAGCCATAAGGAAGTTGCGAGTGATCAACGATACGTTCGGTAATCCCAGAAGGATCATTTGTGATCGGGGAGCGGCTTTCACATCCGGATTGTTCGAGAAATTCTGTGAAGATGAAAACGTCGAGTTACATAAGATTGCAACCGGAGTCCCGCGTGGTAATGGGCAAGTGGAGCGCGTCCATCGGATTATCATTCCAATGATCACCAAGTTGTCAATCGATAAGCCCGAAGAATGGTTTAAGCAAGTGCCGCGAATACAGAAGTGCTTGAATAATAGTTGGCAGAGGGCAATTGGTACGACGCCTTTCCAATTATTTACAGGAGTAAAGATGCGTACGGGAGAAGATGAAGTATTATTTGAAATGTTACGGAAAGAGATGCAAGATAGCTTCGAGAGGGACAGAGAGGAATTGAGAAGTGCGGCACAGGCGAATATCAGCAAGATGCAGGATGAGAACAGGAAGTACTATAATTTACGCAGGAGGCCGATGAAAAAGTATCGCATAGGAGATCTTATTGCTATTCCAAGAACTCAGTATGGTGTTGGTTTGAAGGTTAGGCAAAAATTCCTTGAACCGTATGAGGTAATTAACGTACTACCCAATAACCGTTATGAGGTGCAAAAGGTAGATGAGACAGCTGAAGGACCAAAAAGAACATCTACTGCAGGAGATTTAGTGAAACCATGGGCACTTCCGGGCCGGAAGTAATGTCAGGAAAGGCCGTGTGGGAATAATGTTGGAATTTTCATCAGGCGAGACAGATACAGTAATGGCCGTAGAATTATCACAGGGCGAATAAGTGACAGGCAACAGGTAGGCGCGCGGATTCAAGCGTCAGTAGCAGACAAGTGGTCAGTGTAGAGAGACATGCGATTATATTACTAAACCCGCAATAACATACAACCAATAAAACGGCTGTTATTACAGAAATGCTGGCACATTCATTTCACTTTTTGCTACTTAACGTGTCTGGGTGATTTGGTTGCACTTTACACGTACCTTTAGCTCAAAATTATAACAAAGGATTATAACACTAGCTCAAGCCCGACACACCAGAAGCTTGGTGAACTGTTTCCTTCATGAATACAGATTGGTTTTTCTATACTCTTGTGTTACTGACGACCACATTATTGGACGAAATGCTGCCCTAAGGACGACACCGCCCGGCAACAGGACAGTAACACTTTTACACAGCGAAAGACACCGGCATAACAGGGAGAAAATTTTACATTATCTCAAACCAATTTCATTTCCCATTTCTCAAGTGGGTAACTCCACAATAATGGTGAACTTTGAGCACCAACGTCCTCGGATGGAAACAACGTCTTCGTGTGAACACCACAGGGCGAACCAGAAATGGGCCAGTTGACTAATTCGTCGAACTCAAGTGAAAGTTCTCATGCTGTCAACATGATTTATTCCTCCCCGAGCCATTTGCGCGTGTAATAAGATTTTGTCAATGACCCGCTTACCAAATTGCCCCGAAACAGGACATGTAAAGGACGGAAAAAGGCGTTCGTGCATAATCCGCTTTCGGTTTGGTGGTGAGAGAAACGATTGAAAGAACATATTCTTACACTGTTTCCTAATATTGGCTATTCTTAATTTGGGCGCAATTTTAACACAACGAAAGCTGACATCCTTCGCATTATGCATACCGGGACAGCAAGCAACCGAACCCATGGGTGGCATCCTGTTGGGCCCATTGTCAGGTGCCAGCGGGAAAGTGTTTAAAGAGCACCATTAAATTTTATGTCTCTTCCGGAGGAGAGTATCCTTTCCTACACAATGGACCGGCAGAAAACGAGCCAAAATTGGGTTCTTTCGTGGGTTTATTTCTGTGGCATAATTTATGCATCGGTGCGTTAATGCTGGCCCGGAAGCTACGAGATACAATTTACCTCCGAAAGCAACCTTTATCGTCCGTAATGAAACATTTTGTTTTTTGTTGCTCCTTTCCAGGTCATTAATCGGCGGTTTTAACATCCGGTGCCCGGCTGCTGGCAGGCTATCGGTAAGTACGAAAATATTATTTATTTTACCACGCCAAACAAGCAAGCAGCAGTAACAGTGTATAGTTCGAAAAACCCATGCGATTTTCAGGTAAAACATTCTGCATTATGCAGTTTCTGACGAAAACCAACGGATATGTTGACAGAGAAATGTGGGAGCAGTTCTCTCTACGTTCTATTTTTGAAGCACGAACACCGTTCCCAATCTACACGATAGCATATCAAACAATTTACCCAGTCGATTCCGGGCACTTCAACCCAAATGAATCAATTACGAAAACACTACAAACCACCATAATGCTACACCCCAAAACTCTCACACCGGATACACGAGAAACAAGCATAATGACCACACGAGTTCACCGCAAGTGGTTCCTGGAGAAATATTGTTATTGCACCATTTTCCGCATTCTACTAGTCTGCCACTTCAATCTCGCGTTCGTTATGGTTCGATAAGCATACAGAAGAATTAGGAAGCATTCACGGGACCACTTGAAGTTCCATTCCTTTCCAGCGGTTTCGCCACATTCTTCCCGCCAGACACTACCAAGAGCCGCACAAACAAGTGGAAAACGAATTTATGCTACCAAATATTGCTTCATGTCCGCGATGTCCATTGACTAGCGCTGGTCGTTATGGTTTCCGGGTCGTTTCCGGGTTGTTTTCTCGTGTTATGCTTTTCTTTTTACGAGATCTCCACACAACGAGTATTTATTTTGGTTTCGATATTTTTTAGCAGCCATTCACGGTACTTACGCTGCGAAAATATTTTTATGCACCCCCCCTGTTCTTATTTTATTGCGCGAGGCCATTTTCCCCTTTGGTTTGTTAGTTTTTGATGTTTTGATTTTCGTTTATCATATAGTTTTAAATTTATTCTTCTTAAAGTGATTTTTCAATGGTCGGAATTTTACATCCTCCTTCTAAACTTAATTAGCTGATTTTGTTTAATTTTTTATCACCATTTTACTGTCACCATGAATGGCGTTCAAAGAAACAGGTGGCAATAGTTGTCAGGATAAATTCGAAAAAGCCGTTAATCAACAATCGAGCAATCGCGCGTGCGGTCAACACGTGCTGCGACAAATTTGAAATTTCAAATTCCCATTCCAGCGCATGCCGTGAACCGTGTCTAGGCTTGTAAACCCGATTGGAAACAACTCGCTGGCACAGGGGCTTACTGTGTCACGGCACGTAATCTTTCGGTAGCCATTAAAAAACGGTCGCATAAAATCCGGTGGCCGTAACGTGTGCTCCCGGGCGGCGTGTCCCGGCACGCCGCAGGCGCTATGCGAATCGATTTTTCGAACAGTTTCGCGCGGCGCCATCTTGCTACCAACACACCAGCGGCCGGAGATCGGCCGACGATGGACGGGCCGAGCATTGTGCGGAGAGTCGCGCGCGGAGTTCGGCCCAACAGAGAGAGTCCGTCTATGCTCGCGCATTGATGGCGATCCCGGAGTGCGTAGCAACCCGTGCGACAGAGCAAGCCGGACTGAGGTTGCCGAGATGCGACTTTGCAGTGGCGAAAAAGGAAAGGAAGACAACGAC
>NW_026684673.1:5795-6295 GCF_943735745.2 Anopheles bellator | reverse complement strand
CCTATCGGTGTCCACCACACGCCCTTTCTTATTGAAAAGAAAAATGTTACTCCTAATGACATTTTTGTTTTTTCCCTGTCTTACTGCGTAAAGAGATGTATAAGAGTTCTATCTAGTTCTATCTATCTATTATTTTTCAAGCTTAGCCCAGCAGCAGCGCTACTGCTGGGTGTAGCGTTAAACTATTCTAATTCTACGTGCAAGGGATTCTATGTCCACCACACGCCTTTTCTTACTACTTCAAGGGTTTACCTGGTTAATTAATCTCTAGTGCTACTTACATAGAGTTATGGAACTTTTTGACCCTGTTCTTGTGAACGGTGTCATTTTTTCCTCTTATGTTTATTTCCAAATTTGGATGAATATCCCTGACAACTTCGAACGGTCCTTCGAACTTTTTCCCTAGCTTGCAATCAGCTTCCCTTCGAACCAGAATCTGCTCTTTTGGTTGGAAAGTGGGGTAGGGTAATGTTTTGTTATGTTGTCCCGTTCTGTCAATT
>NW_026684673.1:4910-5695 GCF_943735745.2 Anopheles bellator | reverse complement strand
AGGTCAATTTCAAAAGTATTCTGGTCGAGAGTTGCTTCTAAGAGAGTCAGGCACTGTTTGGCTATAGCCTTCGAGTGAAGGTATCGCTTGTTCAGCACCGTGACGTCTCCTGTTTTGCTTGATGCGTGTACGAACGCTTTTGCTGTTGCAAGAAGGGTCCTAATTTCTTCTATTTTCTTTTGCCTAGTGGCAGGGGTAAAAGTACGACACTTTTTTAAACTTTGCAAGGTGTTATTTAAGATATCGCCTGCTGCAAGGAATTGTTCCATAGCCGGTTATTTCAGCAGACTCCATAGAGAGAAATTACGCTCTTCCCTTAGTAAAATATAAAATATAGTGCAACCCTAATTTTCACCACATGTTCTATCTAGATTTACGCGTGCTACACGCTCGTGAAACTACTTATCGTATCTCGTCGGTCCGACGTTATCAGTTGTGGAAGCCCCATCAGGCGACTTCGGCAGCAAACGGTGTCGGTAGCTATCTCAAAACTGGCACGGTGACGGCGTCGATGACCACTACGGCGACGATGACTACGTCGATGTTCACTATGACGAGGATGACTGCGTCGATGGTTACGATAAAGACGAAGCGTGCGGATTACGGCGACTTCGGGCGAACAAAGACGACGCTGGGGTCAGCGTTCGGTTCTATGCTGGTTGCATGCGGTCGCTGGTTGGCGCATGCCGTCGTTGGTTGGCACATAGAATTGGTGCCGCTTGTTCACTAGCACAAGCACAATTCGCACTACTACCAGCTGCCACTCGTTCGCACTCAAATGTCAG
>NW_026684673.1:0-4410 GCF_943735745.2 Anopheles bellator | reverse complement strand
CCAGACGAAACTACTGACCAGCAGTTAACTACCAACGCAAAAGTCTCTCAGAACATTGAAATTGCCTCGACAGATCAAGCCCTCCTTCCCGAACTAGAAAACACGGACAATTACGACAGTATACGGACAATCACGACAGTGACAATGGCGACCAGACCACTGGATCTAGGTTTAGCCCTGAAGGTGGTAAAGCCATTTGATGGCTCGGCGACAGAACTCAACGCTTATCTTGAAAGTGTAGAGTTGCTGCAGGATTACGCGGAAGGCGTATCCGAGGTTAACATGATCAAATTCATGAAAATCACCTTGACAGGGGCAGCACGAGGATCTCTCGAGGGAGTCGAGACAATTCAAGGGGCTAAAGATAAACTACGGGAGAAATTCAGCGTTCGACTGACTCCCAAGGCAGTTGAGAATGAAATGGCCACAAAAAGGCAACAAAATAAATCCGTGACGGACTTCGGAGACGAAATCAGCAAACTGGCCACTAAGTTGGCAGCTGCATACGTTTCCCAGGGAACATTCCCTACTGAAGCTGCCGCCAGCAACCTGGTTGAACACGTTGCAGTAAAGGCGTTTACCGAAGGATTGAAGGATCCAACTTCCCAGTTCTTGCTAAAGGCACGCAACCCGACCACCCTGAACAAGGCCATTTCCGACGCACTTGAGTGCGGGCCCGGTACCTCTAGAACCACAGAAACTACACTGTGGTTCCAATCCAATCAGCGGGGAAACGGGCAAAGATTCTCTCGGCCATGGCAAAACCGGGGAAACCGTTACAACGGCCGGAACCAAAGAAGAGGGTACAGAAACTCCCAACCTAACCGTGGGGGATATACAAATTATACCCCTTCCGAAAATGGAAACCCCCAACGAGGACACTACCAGCAAGGTAGAAACCACCAACGGGGTCAGAATCAACGGAACGTAAACATGGCCACGGTAGCAGATTTACCAACAAACCGGAACCAGTCAAATTCCGTTTCTGCCTCCCCGGGGAACCACCCACAGGAGGAAGTAAATCTGATTGATTTATTTCGCTAGATTCAGCGAAAAAAAGGAGGGAAAAATCCCTCGCCTCATATTTTCTGTGTTAGGTAGGGACACTAATTTCATCATCGATAGTGGCGCCTCCTGTTGTTTAATCCAGCAAGAGTTAGTGCCATCAACGCAATGCGTTGACACCACAGAAAAAATCACTATTAGGGGAATAAACGGACAAACGTCCTCCCTTGGTACGTTCACCACCCAACTCACATTTATTAACCATAATTTCCCTATCAAATTTCATATAATAGAGAAACTTCCTCGAAACCTTGCGGGTTTAATCGGAATGGATTTCTTGCTCAAACATGCAGCACATCTCGACCTAGGCGAGCAAACGATCACACTAACAATCCCTAACCAATACAACAAAAAATGTACAATTCCCTTTAACATTTCCGATCGTTTAACCTGTACCATACCTGCTCGCACAGAGATGATTCGGTACATTAACACTGATAAAAACGAACCCTGTGTGGTGTGTCAACAAGAAATAAGCCCACATGTGTTCGTCGCAAACACTCTAGCCATCCCTCATCAAGGCACTATCCCGATCCGAATTGTGAACATGAGGAACAAACAGGTGCAAATAAGCAGTGTCAAGATGGAGATTCGGCCTGCGTCCGATTTCCACAGTATTTCTTTAGTGCAAAACAAGGATAATAAGGATAAAAACCAGGCAAACCGACTCCTAAACGAACTAAACTTAAAACACTTGCCACCCTCCGAAAAAGACCTCATCAGCAAAATATGCCTCAAATATGCCGACATATTTTGTCTAGAAGGTGACACAATCCAAACCACCAACACTTACCGTCCATCCATATCAGTTAAACCTAACACCCAGCCTGTATACAGTAAACCATACCGAATACCAATATCTCAAAAACCAGAAGTGGAAAAGCAAATAAATAAGATGCTGAGCGACGGAATCATTGAACCCTCCAAATCTGAGTGGAACAGCCCGATCCTTCTAGTACCAAAGAAAACAGTAAACGGGCAAAAGAAATGGCGCCTCGTTATTGATTATCGAAAGCTGAATAATGTGCTAGAGGATGACAAGTTTCCACTCCCGAATATAGAAGAGATTATTGATTCTCTCGCTGGAGCAAATTATTTTAGCCATCTGGACTTGTCACAAGGCTATTACCAGTGCGAGTTAAACCCCCCAGATAGGCCTATAACCGCATTTTCGACGGCAACAGGTCAGTTCCAAATGACCAGGCTACCAATGGGGCTTAAGACAAGTCCCTCAAATTTTTCCCGCCTTATGACAGTTGCAATGTCTGGGCTTAATTTTCAAAAATGTCTGATCTACCTAGACGACATAATCATATTTGGAAATACCCTGGAGCAACACAATAAGAATTTAGTATCAGTATTCAACAGGCTGCGGGAAGTAAATTTACGGCTAAACCCCCAGAAATGTAATTTTCTCAAGAAGGAATTATTGTATCTAGGACACTACATATCCGCGGAAGGAATACGACCCGACCCGGAAAAGATAAAGACAATAGAAACCTGGCCAGTCCCGACCAACGCAGACGAGGTAAAGAGATTTGTGGCATTTGCGAATTATTATCGGAAACATATACAAAATTTCGCAAAACTTTGCTACCCCCTCAACAAATTAACACGGAAAAGCGAAAAATTCAAATGGAATGAGCAATGTGGAGAATCATTTGAGGAACTCAAAAGGTGTTTTATGAGACAACCGATTCTGGAATACCCAGACTTTAGTGAAACGAATCAGTTTCAACTCCATACTGACGCATCTGGGTATGCAATCGGGGCGGTTTTGTCCAATAGCTCAGGGAATCCAGTGGCCTACGCGAGCAAGGCACTCAATAAAGCCGAAACAAACTACAGTACCATTGAAAAAGAACTACTAGCTGTAGTTTGGGCAACGAAACATTTTAGGCCATACCTCTATGGAAGGAAGTTTGTGGTTTATAGTGACCATAGACCGCTGGTATACCTATTTACTCTAACCGACCCCTCTAGCAGACTAACCAAGTTCCGTCTGGCGCTAGAGGAGTACGATTTTGAAGTGATCTATAAGAAGGGCAACGAGAACGTGGTAGCGGACGCGTTGTCGCGTATCTCCATGCAAGGCCTTAAGTCACTCCAGGAGAGAACAGCGCTAGTGGTCACTCGAGCAGCTTCAGCCAAAAAGGCAAAGAGTCTCAGTGTAGAAAAGGATAACCCCTCGCCGGAACTGCCCAAATACATGGCAGTGAGAGTCTCAGAAGGTCATAAGGAAAAAGATCTCCGAATCACCCCAAATTTTTTCGAGTTTCCCTACGAAAGGACACACTTTGACCTACGGGCAATGATGTCGAAAGTAGAGGAGTACTCAAAGCAAAATGCTGTAAAATATGTGGTAGTAAAAAACAGCAAAGTCCTGCAGGACATTATCAAAGGCTATCAAGCCATGAAGAAAAGAAAACCACATACGATGCCCGAATTGATAATAATAGGGGAAAAAATTAAAGAAATAGATGACCCAGAAACGAGACTACTTATCCTAAATGATTATCACTTATTGCCAACTGCCGGCCATGCAGGTGTGCAACGTACGTTAGCCACCTTGCAGAAGAAGTTTTATTGGCCAAACATGAACAAAGACGTTAAAGAATTCGTCGGAAAATGTAGGCAGTGCCAAATTTACAAATCAATTGGGTGTAAGAAAGTCCCCATGACTATAACCACAACAGCGGAAACAGCCTTCGACAAAATTTATATGGATCTGGTAGGCCCACTGGTAAAATGCGAAGGTTATGAGTATATACTAACCACGCAATGCGAGTTAACAAAGTACATAACGGCTACCCCATTACCAAACAAATCAACCGAAGTCACGGCCAAGGCTCTGGTTGATAACGTGTTTTTAAAGCATGCCGAAAAGGATAGCTTCCGATAGAGGCAAAGAGTTTATGTCGGGAGTATTTAATTCCTTAGTCACACTGTTAGGCATCGAGAAATTAAACTCGACAGCCTACCACCATGAATCAATAGGCGCGTTGGAAAATACCCATAAAAGTTTGGGAAATTTTCTACGAATTTACTGCAATAACCATCTTTTCTCGTGGGTGAATTGGGTACCGTACTATTGTTTTGCATATAACAACACGGTTCACTCCACGACAAACCACACTCCATTCAGTTTAGTATACGGGAAAGAGAGCAATATGCCATCCAACCTGACACATACAGACAACCTCACACCAATATACGACTACGACAACTACGCAAACCAGTTGCGAATTAAGCTACAGACGAGTCACACTGAAGTGAGAGACCGCATACTACAAGACAAAATTGACAGAACGGGACAACATAACAAAACATTACCCTACCCCACTT
>NW_026684672.1:1237-5801 GCF_943735745.2 Anopheles bellator | reverse complement strand
AGGTGTCGCAGGATCGTCAGGTTGCGCCCGTACACTGCCAGGTGCAGCGGCGTGACGTTCGTGTCCGGCACGCCGAGATCGATGTTCGCGCCGGAATCGAGCAGAGCATTCACCAGCTCCAAACTGCCACTGCGGACTGCCAGGTAGAGGAAGGTTTCACCGTGTACCGGGACGTTAACGAGCTCGGGGGCCGCGTACAGCAACCGTCGGACGAGAGTTGGTTGACACTTCTTCACCGCCCGGTAGATACCCATCGTGGACTCGGCAGGCCGTATCGGGGCCATCGGGCGTGAAGGTGTCCTTCCGTCCGATCGTTTCGTCCAAAACGAGCCCTTGAACCTTCGCTTTGATCCGACGAATCTCTTGCTCGGTGCTACCGTGGTTTGGATGGATCCAACATCCGAACAAATGGAAGAAATGCGTCTTAATGGTTTCCATACCAGCTGAAAACAGATCCGCTATTACCTGCATCATTTGTACCTCTACATAATAAAAAGATAAAGGGAAAAGTAGTGCATATTCGTTGCGCTGTAAAAACTGTTAAACCTACCATGATCTTGCAACAGTTCAACTGTAGGTGAGAGGTGAGCCCCGCGATAAGTGGTTCGGGCACATGTTGCTTGCTCGACGTTGTTGTTTCTCGACGTCTCCGGAACATGGAAGCCACCCATCACACCAACAACCACCACACCACAGCAACGGTGAATTAAAAAAACGGCACGGCTCGGGCAACGAGACAAAGGAACAAACGAGCACTTTTTGCACTCTGGTTGAATCATTCTTCGGCCTCTGGGAGTTACAATAACTCTGCGAAAGATTCAACCAGAGGCACAAACTCTGTGTAGACGGGCAGGTCTACTACACACAGTTTGCAAACTATATCGCTATAACTATAGGTTTGTAAATTTTTCAATGCTTGTTTGTCCTCTGTCTGGAAGACGTTCAAAGCAGCAGGCACTGCGATCCGAATTGGATGGATGAACGCCTTCGTCGCTGCCGTTGCCAAAGGTCGTCCTAAGACGACGAGAGACCAAATGTCCTTTCCCGATGCCTTTTCAAATTTCACAACTTCTACATCTTCTTTACCATTACCATCTTTAAACTTCGCTAAAAACCAGGCATTGGCATCGGTTGCTGAGACGGTCTCACTTCTCAGCACGAACTTCTTCCTTATTTGAACCTTACGTCCTTGTTTCGTAATTGGTTCGTGGGAAGGGTTTAGGTGACGACGCGCTGCCTCCCGAAGCAACAGGGTCGTTGCTGTGACTTTGACCACCTCTTTTGGGTCGATCGTGTTTATTTTACGTTTGAGGCCGATTAGCTCGTCCTCAAAAGGGGTGGTCGATTGGTCCGGCAACGGCCCAAATTCTATTACTTCGTCCACTACATGGAGGAGTGAGTGGACGTTGTGTGGTACAAACCCGACTATTCTGTAGTAGTCTGCAACATACATTTTAAATAAAGTTCTCGCATATTCCAACAAACGTCTATTGCAAGTGAGGTTGCAAATTGCAACCGCCCAATGCAACATGCAATAGACTTCAAAAAATTGTTGGGATAGCGCCTGCTTTAAAACCACGAAGCCCACCACATCACAGAAGTACCCCCACATTGTAGGGGTCCAGAGTCCAATGATCCTGCCAAACTGTCCGCCTTTCCGCTCATGCGGAAGGTGGACCTTGCACATTAGGCTTTGGAGTTTGTCGTAATCTTCCTCGCTCATGCAAGTTGAGTGCGTGAAGGTCTCCCAAAAATTTTTCACTGCCCCTAAGTGCAGTAAATGGCGGTCGTCACCCACAATGACATCTTTAACTATGTCTAGTTGCAAAAGCGCCAAAGGCGTCATTTGCGTGGGATCACCACCAGTACGATGTGTGTCATCATACCGATGAGCCACGAATTCACCGTGCGTTCGTGCAGGGAAGGGTGTGTCGCTGTGGAAGCTTACCGTCCCTGCGTCGTCTATTACTGTGCCCCGGATGGTGCACTTGTGGCACCCAAATAATCCCGTATAATTGACCGTTTCTGTAGAAAAACAATGAATAAATTAAACTGTAAATAAATTTACCTCGCCAAGAAACCTACCTTTGGAGCGCGAGCGTCCCTCAGCGTCTGCAAGCACCACTCTGACTGAAACGTTGCGCATATTGCTCAACTGTTCGCAGAGTGGGCCGAGTAGGACGTGCGGGGTCGGGGCTTCGCTGCCACTAAACACACTCAGGCTGAAAGGTTCGCCTGGTGGTTTAGTGGCTTCGCGCACCCGCCCAAGTACGGACCATGAAATTAGATTTTCGTTGTTTAGTTTTTTAAAAGGTGCCCCGTCGATAAAGAGATCCAACTTAACCGGACCTGTCGACGTCTGTGCCCGTATTGCGTCATCTGTAATTTAATGGTGTTAAATTTGTATTATATTATATTTGTATTATATTAAGGAAGACAAATAGAAATAGAAAGAGGCGGCGATATCCCGGCAGAAACCCGAAGCTTCTATAAGTTAAGTTTGTCTTTAACTTTTGTTCTGTTTGGACTTAGGCGAATTGGCGAATCGGGACGAAACCTCTGTATTTTCTAAGTGTCAGGTGCAAAGTGGCAAGTGTTCTCTCTAGTGGTTCTCTTTCGACCTTGTTTGTTCCGGATAGAAATAATCCAGGTAAGTTTAGTGGACAATCTTCAGTCACAGCAAAATAATGCTGAAAATTTCTTTTCGCTATGCTCGTTCCAGGTGAAATGTATCGAACATTATACGCGCGAAACGATCTACGCCATCGAACACCGAAAGCAACACACTTCCTGGAGCCACCGACGCGGGCGTATTGCACCACTACCAACGCAGAGTATGTATGCCCTATTCAGACCAAAAGATACGAACAGACAGAGAGTGACAATATAATTTTACAGGTGTACTTACCAACGTTACGCTGCCAGAAGGCCGCCGGCTCATCAAGGCCAGGGACATCTACGGGCGTGATGTCCCACGGACCTTCGAACAACGCCCGCGGGTCCGTCGGACAGCCCGGAATAAACGGACTGCACAAGCACAACATATCTTTGAGCGTTACTATTGGGCTCACATCCGGTCTCTGCTCAACGATCATCACCAAACGGCCTAAGAAATGTTTCACCCGTCGACGATGATCCTCCGTAGCGGCGTTGTAAACTTCGCGAACGTCCTGATGCTTTTCAGCGTCGAATTCGCTGTCGCTGTCGCTGTAATAATATTCGGGCGGTGGTCCTCTTTGCCGCTTGGATGGGCCGCCGAATGTTTCCGCCATTTTAACAAACAAATAACTTTACTTTAACAAACAAATAACAACTTTAAACTCCTGCAAGGTAATACGCGTGCTTTTCACTTTCCACCAACTTTGCGACAGTTTTTTTTAACTCGACGAAAAGAAGACGAAAAGAAGAATCGACGAAACAAAAGTCATTGAAATTTCATCAAAAAACCTTCAAATAAAAATTTGACACATCGATCGAATCGATGATCCATGATCGATGAAATCGTGATTTAATTTTAATTTTTGAAAGGCAAAGGCAATTTAAAAACGCTGGTTCGTTCGATAATAAAAAATAATAATAATATTCAGAGAAAACAGCAAATCATAAATTGTTTCAAAAACATGTTTTCTACTAATAGACGATGACTTTTTTGAATGGCTGACGATTTTTGAATGAATGTTTTCGTCGAGCCATGTGTCAGTTGAGCCATGGTAACAATGACAATGAAATAGAATTGAATGACTGACTTTTGAATGTGTATGTGTGACGCCGCAGCGCCACTAGTGACAGTGACTAAAACTGGAGACAGTGACGCCGTTAAAAAAACTGTCGCAAAGTTGGTGGAAAGTGAAAAGCACGCGTTTAAGAGTTTAAGAGAGTTGCAGAGTTTAAGTTTAAAGTTGTTATTCGTGTGTTTGTTGCTGTTAAAATGAAATCGGCAAAAAAATTGCATTTTGCTAAGCTCCTAATGCAAAATCCAATTTTACTCCAACAAGAAAAAAAAATCGAAAAAGAATAGTGGCGAATGGGATGCCATAGCCGCCACCGTCGGCACGACAAAAGACCTATGCAAAAAATGGTTGGGATTGTTTAGAACATCTGCTAATTTGTCAGGCATTTGTATCAGGGATGTGTTAATCAATTACCTCAATGATGATCCTTCGGTACCCTTCCTCGGCACCCACACCACCACCACCACCGCTCCCTTAACCTTGCGGGAGAAAAGGTTGAGGTTAAATAAAAATCGAAAAGATCTAAGAAAAAAGGAGAACCACCTGAAGAATCTGGTGAGGCGAACGAAAGTATGTGAATTGTGAATTTAGTGATTAATTAAATTTTATTAATTCTATTTCTATTTCTAGATTATGGGATCCGACAAACAATTGCAATATATGAATCGGTCGCAATCGACCTTTATAAATACCTATTGGCCGGACGCGGAAGAGGTAAATATTTATTTTTTGATTTATTTATTTAATGTTATACTAAAAATCTCTTTTTTCAAGACCGAAAATCCTCCAGCGGAGCCGGCAGCGGAGCCGGCAGCGGAGCCGGCAGCGGAGCC
>NW_026684672.1:0-1137 GCF_943735745.2 Anopheles bellator | reverse complement strand
CCGGCAGCGGAGCCGGCAGCGGAGCCGGCAGCGGAGCCGCCAGCGGACATGGACATGGACATGGACATGGACATGGAGGAGGCCGGGCCTCCGGAGGCCATGGAGGAGGAGGAGGCCGGAACCGCCGGAACCGAGACCGAGGACCGATTATTTATGTGGGTTTCGGTGAAAAGACATATGGAGATGGAGGAGGAGTTGCGAGTTTCAAAGCAGAGACAGATGGAGATGGAGGAAGAGTTAGGTAATTTAAGAAAACAGATTTCCACATGTCCTCCGCTCCCCCCCCCCTCCCCCAGCTCCCCACCCAGCTCCCCGCCCAGCTATCCACCCACCCAACTCCCCAGTTCCCCCTCCCCCTTCCCTATTAAAAATTTGGCAGATTTGGATTTGGCTGAAAATTTGATTGTAGATTTAGAAGAAAAAGTAGATTTAAGTACATTTTATTTAAGTAAATTTAGTTCGCAAAGACTGTTGTGCAAAGCGCTGGCGTATAAAATTTTTACGCCGGGTTTTCTAAATAAATGTACTTTCCGTCGGCAGAACGGCGGAAAGTACATTTTGAAGAATATGGCCAGCAATACTTTAGAAAAATTGCTGGCCATTGCACAAAAACATGAATCATGTACAACTTGGACAACCGACGAATTTGAAAAATTTATGTCGCGTGTGGTGACATACGCCCACAGGGACGTTGTTTAATTTTTTTTATTTTGTATTCTTTTGGAATTTCGGTTGTCCAAGTTTTACATGATTCATGTTTTTGTGCAAACCCGGTGTAAACTAAACGTCAGCGCTTTGAAAAACAGTCTTTGTGTTAAGTTAAGTTAAAAGTTAAGTTAAAGTTAAGTTAAGTTTAAAGTAAGATAAGACGTTAAGATAAAAAACCAAAAATGTAGTGTATCATAAGGTGCTGAACTGAACAGAAAGGAAAGCTAATCATAATAAAAAATATTTACTACATAAAATCCAAAACCTGCTTACTAATTGCCTTTGGGGCGGAACAAAGTTCGGCGGGCCTGCTAGTTTTTAATAATTTCAGGAATTAAGGAAGGAATTTAAGGAATTTAAGGAAGGATTTAAGGAAGGATTTAAGGAATTAAGGAAGGAATTTAAGGAAGGATTTAAGGAATTAAGGAA
>NW_026684671.1:0-5725 GCF_943735745.2 Anopheles bellator | reverse complement strand
AGAGACAAAGCCACGAGCTTGGAGTCTGTCAAACAGGTCCCATCCAGTCGCGTCAGGATGGCCACGAAAAGGGCTACAAAAGAGCCAGACCTATGGGAGGTCATAAACGATCTGCGAGAGCAGTTCGCAAGCTCACAGAGGGAGACGCTTGAACTCAAGCGACAATTAGAAGAAGAACGCAAGATGGCCGCGGAAGCCAGGGCGGAGGTGCATGCCCGGCTAGACTCCGGGGGCTCCGAACGCCAAGGGTCAGCTAGCCCGGTGGAACCGTTGGAGCTTGTACTAAATCGTATGGCCTCTGCAATAAGGGAAGCGACTCACCCTAGGGTAGCGTTGCCAGAATTTAACGGTAACAGTAGGGACTGGCCAAAGTTTAAGAGGGCGGTCGAAAGGGCTAGAGAGGAACGGCACGTGTCACCTGGCGAGATGTACGTGCTAATCGAGAAAAGTCTCAAAGGGGAAGCAGCTCGTAGCGTGGCTCGTCTAATGCTTGACCCCGAAAATGTAGACAGGGTAATCCAAAGGCTTGAAAAGGAGTACGGAAGCACCAGTACCATCTACCAGGCCCTAGTAAACGATTTGTTGATGGTGGAGAAGCCAACCCTGAGTAAGCCACGGACGTTCATTGCCTTCACGAGGGCTCTGGACGATCTCGTGGCTTACATGGAGTCACTAAACCGGAATGAATACTTGCACGATCATCGGCTGCTTACCGATCTCATTGAGCGGCTGCCCGATGATCTGAAACACACTTGGTATGGGCACCAGATACAAACGGGCAGTACGGGCAGCTTGAAGGATTTAGCCGAGTGGCTCAAGCCAACGGAAGAGCTGGCCCTGTTTTTAAACGTTAACAAACGGGAAGGGGTACCTAGGGAGGCCCCTAGGCGCCATCCTGCGGACCAGGCGTTGATCAGGCACAATAGGCCGACGTGCTCCTTATGCAAGCGGGGACATGCAACACGCGAGTGCAGGCGTCTGCAGTACTTTAACGTAGATGAAACATGGGAAATGGTTAGGAGGCTAGGCCTTTGCGCAAATTGCCTAGAACCACGACAGCATAATTCGGGGCAGTGTGATCTGCCGCCGCAATGTCGAGAAGTGGGCTGTAATATGAAGCATCACACGCTCTTGCATAGAGTTAATAGGCGTGCGCTGCCAGCGGGCTTAGTCGGGTTTCATGGAAGGAAGAGGGTAGTGGAATCGGAAAGATTGTATTATCAAATACTTCCGATAAAAATTGCTCATGGCGGTAAGCAAATACACACTTACGCCTTTTTGGATACGGGATCGGCCGTTAGTTTAGTCACACAGGAAGTGCAACATGAATTGTGCGCTCCAGGTCGTCCAAAACCAATGGAGATGGTTTGGAGTAACGGTGATAAGCAAGAGGAACCAGAAAGCGAGGAGTTAACTCTGAGCTTATCCGGGCAAGATGGGAAAATACACGTTGTGGAAGGAGTCAGAACGGTGCGTCACTTACAGCTTCCCGTGCAGTCGATGGACGCAGAGGTGCTGGGCAGTCAATATCGACACTTGAAGTCACTTGAACTACCCACGTACCTTGATGGGAAACCAACTATTTTGCTGGGATTACCCCATGCTCATTTGATGTGCGGGCTGGCATACCGAGCTGGCAAGCCGGGAGAACCAATCGCGATCAAAACCCCGCTGGGTTGGGCTGTTATGGGCGGCAAGGACAGGTGGAAGGACGTTCACTCCGTATGCACGGTTGCTACCAAGGAAGCAGAAGAGAAGAACATGGATGAGATGCTGAAGAATTACTTCAGCGTAGAAGGTTTTGGGGTAAGTGCCTCTGCCAAGGTACCGAAGAGCAAGACTGATGAGAGAGCTGAAAATATTATGAAGTCCACGCTAAGGAAAGAGGGTGACTCGTACGAAATAGGGCTTCTATGGAAGCAGGACGTAGTCACCCTGCCAGAAAGCTATAACCAGGCATCGCGACGCTTGGGAAGTTTTGAAAGAAAATTGGAAACCAACCCGGCGCTAAAGGAATGGTACCACACTGAGATAGCGAGTTATGAGGAAAAGGGCTACGCTTATCCGATTGGTTACAGATACGACGTGCCAGACAGCAGTCGCAATAATTTTATTCCACACTTTGCAGTAGTGAATTACAACAAACCGAACCCTAAACCGCGGTTAGTGTTTGACGCCGCAGCTAAAAACAGTGGAGTGTCATTGAATTCGCGTATCTTACCAGGTCCGGACTTAGGTTCGTCACTGTTCGGGGTATTGGTGAGATTTAGAGAGAACGCCGTTGGCGTCTCCGGAGATATTCAGGAGATGTTTCACAGGATAAAGATTAGGAAGGAGGACCTTTGCTCGCAGATGTTTCTTTACAGGAAGACCCCTAAGGAAAAACCTATGGTGTACCAAATGGCAGTCATGATATTTGGGTCAGCATGCTCACCCACGTGTGCGCAATTTGTTAAAAATACTAACGCCGCAGCCTTTCAGCAAATATACCCGGAAGCGGTGGATGCAATTGTACGCAACCACTACGTGGATGATTATCTAGACAGCTTTCCCGATGAGGATGAGGCGGTTGCAAGAATAAAGGAGGTATGCGAGATTCATGATAATGCGAGTTTCTTTATTCGAAACTTCATTTCAAATTCAGAGAGGGTAACCGAAGCTCTGCCCCCGCAGCGGGTGTCAAAAACAAGGCGGTTAGAGATTACCGGAGACAAATTAGCAACGTCCGAGAAGGTATTGGGTCACTACTGGAACACGGACACGGATGTACTAACGTTTGTTAGCAACAACGTGGCGACAGATGGCGCAATTACAAAGCGCTCTATACTCTCCAGCATTATGAAAATATTCGACCCTTTGGGGCTGCTGGCTAATCTGGTGATCGAGTCGAAGTTGTTGTTGCAAGACATATGGAGGCTAGGTGTGGAATGGGATGCTAGGCCACCCGAGGACATAGTCAGCAGGTGGTTGCATTGGGTAAAACGCCTAGCAGTTTTACGCAGCTGGGAAGTGGCTCGGTGTTACTCTCCCGCCGTGGCCGTGGAAGTGAGAGAACTATATGTCTTTGTTGACGCATCCGAACGAGCATTTGGGGCCGTGGCATATTTGCGCACGGTTCACAAAGGAGGCATCGATGTGACTATAATAGCTGCAAAATCACGGGTAGCCCCTACAAAGCCGTTGTCGATACCACGCCTTGAATTACAGGCCGCGGTATTAGGCGCAAGGCTGGGTGGAACGATCACAGAGGAAATGCGATTGACAATTGATGAGACCGTATTTTGGTCCGATTCTAAGACGGTGCTGGCATGGATAGCGTCTGAACCGAGGAAGTATACGATATTTGTGGCCCTAAGAATAGGGGAAATTCTCAGTGCCACAAGGGTGACCCAGTGGAATTGGGTGTCCACACGGGATAATCCTGCAGATCAAACCACTAAAGTTAGTCCGGCGAGTCAAGCGGATAACGATCTCTGGATGAAAGGTCCTAAGTTTCTAATGGACTCTAAGCTAGCCAGGCCGAACTGGGAGTTTACCACTCGCGAGGAGGCGAGACCAGTGCTGCACCTGAAGGTGCTAGAAAACGGGAACTGGGACTGCCTAAACGTAACTTGGGCATCCTCCTGGGCGAAATTAAAAAAGGGCCTAGCTATAGTGTTGTTGTACTTACTATGGTTGCAGGCCAAGGTAAAGGGAAGTGAATTCAGGGCTGAATTAGACCTGGTCATGTTGAACACTGCCGAGCGTCTGTTGATAAAGAAAGCCCAATGGGAGGCCTTTAAGGAAGAGTTAGTTGTGCTCAGTGATGGACAACCGATATCCGCTCATAGTAGCATACGTAGTTTAAATCCCGAGGTAGGCCCAGAGGGTCTCCTAAGAGCATCCGGGAGACTGAGCGCATGTGAAGGGCTACCCTTCAGTGTGAAATACCCCGTCATACTACCTCGTAAGCACTATATAACCAGGCTTATAGTAAGGTCATACCATGAGAAGTATTTGCACCAGAAGTTCGAGACGACGTTGGCGTCAATAAGACAGAGGTATTGGGTCATTAACGCTAGAGCGGAGCTGAAAAAGGTCGTGTCCGCCTGCCAGAAGTGTAGGAACGATCGAGCAAAACCAATTACGCCGCAGATGGCTCCATTGCCAAAGAGCAGGACCACGGGGTTTAATAAACCGTTCTCTTACTCAGGGGTGGATTATTTTGGCCCACTTAACGTCTCAATCGGAAGGCGACATGAGAAACGGTGGGGGGCACTCTTTACTTGCCTCACCACGCGGGCTGTACATTTGGAGTTAGCAATGGACCTAAGCACCGATGCGTTTTTTATGTGCTTAAGGAGCATGCAGCATAGAAGGGGCAAAATATTACACTTGTTTTGTGACAACGGAACCAACTTTGTGGGAGCGGCCAGGGAGACGGCGAAGCTAAAGCAGCGTTGTGCGGGAGAGGGTATAGAATTTCATTTCAATCCACCGGCCGCCCCGCATTTCGGCGGCGCGTGGGAACGGATGGTCAAGGAAGTTAAAAGTCTATTGCCGTTAGGCCAAGAGCAATACCCGGAGGCGGTGCTAAGATCAGCGTTGACGGAAATTGAGGCGATAATAAACAATCGCCCGCTTACTCATATCCCTCTTGATCATGAGGATGAGGAGCCATTGACGCCAAGCCATTTCTTAATAGGGTGTCATGGTGACGCAGTGCCTACGTTGGAGGATGTCTCGCACAGGGAAACGTTGAAAAGCCGATGGAAGAGGGTGCAATTGATCGCTTTGCACTATTGGCAAAGGTGGAATCGCGAATACTTGCCACAATTAATAAAGCGAGATAAGTGGCAGGCTAAGATGCCACCGTTAGCAGTTGGGGATGTGGTGACCTTTCCGAATGAACAGGCGCCCGGAAAATGGATCAAAGGGCGAGTAGTACAAGTCCATCCGGGAAAGGACAAACAAATTAGAGCGGTGACGCTCAAGCATCTCAACACGTTGCTTAAGCGACCGGCTTGCAGAGTGGCCAAGCTTCCAGTAAAGCCAGAGGATCAGGACGGTGAGCAGAAGGAATAAAAGGGGAAGAAAATAAAGGATTGAGTCAGTGGAAGACGTATTGAATAGAGTCGAACGCCCGCTAGTTACGAAGGTTCGGTGAGTCGCGTGAGGAATGGATAGGTGAATGATAATGGCCAGATAAAATTGAGAATGGAAATCGGTGTAGTTGAATGACTCGAAGCAGATGTAGCGCTAGGCTGAAAGGGCGTTTTTTTTGTAGAAGTGGTATAGCCATGGCATGATGGAACCATGCGGCACTTCGGAACCCCCTTGTATGATGGTGAGATGTTAATGTTCTTGAGTGAAGATAAGAAAGTGTGTGATACACGGATACGGATATGGAGATTTGAAGGTAAAAAAGGTGAATACTGAGAAAGTGAGATGAATATGAGCTTTGGTGAGTCGGAAAAGGGTGAATACGTAAAGGATGTCGACAGGACATACGGCAAGTAAGGTGGGCGGAGATCAGTGAGGGTCGGTAAGAACGATGAGTTAGAGTCGAGAAAGGGTTAGAGTGAAGGATGTCAAAAGGACATGAGGGAAGGAATCGGGGGGCATAGGCCCACAGTGAGAAAAACGAAAGATAGATGAATTACAATGTGAGCGATAATAGCGAAGGATATCTCATTGAGGTAACGTATAGGGGTTGGTTCCGAACGTGGTCATGTGAAATCAAGGT
>NW_026684670.1:0-5737 GCF_943735745.2 Anopheles bellator | reverse complement strand
CTCTTCTCTCCCTTTTACACATTGGCAGCCTCTCTCTTTTCCGCACACCCCAGCCCGTAAACTCCGATTTTGAAAAGTTCTTTGAGGTGTCGGATTTACCTAGATCTCTATTACAGCCAAGTTTGCCACTGCTCTCTTGAATATTCCTTTGGTTGTACGCACCCTGACTTGTCGTATTCTTCCGTCTATTCCTCTGAAGATTTCTTCTACAATACCTCGGGCCCATTGTTTTCGATGGCCACTGTCGACTATAAACACTAAATCTCCTTCTTGGATCGGTCGACTGTCTTCGATCCACTTAGCCCGCGTATGCAATGTCGGGACATATTCTTTTATCCAGCGTTCCCATAATTGATTTGCTAGATACTGTGACCTCTTATACGCATTTCGCAAAGAGTCCGCAAAGTCTGCACAATCGTCTACCGGTAAATCCATGTTCTTCGTACTACCGCGTAAAAAATGATTTGGTGTGATTGCTTCGCTTTCTGCAGAATCTTGAGGTAGATAAATTAAAGGGCGAGAATTTATCATGTCCTTCGCCTCCGTCAGTGACGTGAATAAAATTTCGTCGGTTAGCTTTCGACCGTCTTCCATCGCCAACATCATTTCCTTTACCGATTTGACCATTCGTTCCCAAACTCCTCCCATATGAGGTGTTCCCGGAGGAATAAAATGCCATTTTACCGTGGGACTCGAAATACTTTCTGCACACTCGTAAGCGATCTGTTTCATCTTGTGGAGTTCATTTTGCGCGCCTTTAAAATTTGTGCCATTATCCGAAAATATCTCGTCTGGAGTTCCGTAGGTGCATATGAATCTTCTTATCGCCATGAGACATGCCTGAGTACTTAAACTGTGTACCACTTCGAGGTGCACTGCTCGCACTACCATACATGTAAATAGTGCTACCCACCTCTTCTCTCTTCGTCGTCCTACTAGCACTTCTAGGGGTCCAAAATAATCTATTCCAACGTAGCTAAATGGACGTAATCTTGGTGTTACTCGCTGTATTGGTAGTGGCGCCATCATGGGAGTTTGCGGCCGACAACGTCTGACACGACACCACATGCATGCTTTTACAACTTTCAGTATAGCAGATCGCAATTTTGGGATGTAATATCGCTGGCGTAATTCATTAAGTACGGTCTCCCTATTTCCATGACCACATTTTTCATGATAATATTGAATGATCATGTTAGTCACTGCGTGATCCTTGAGAAGAATGACGGGATGCTTGACGTCGTAAGAGGCGAATTCGGCTTGTTGTAATCTTCCTCCAACTCGCATTACTCCTTCCGTATCCAACTCTGGACACATCTTATACACTCTACTGGACTTCTGGATTTTCTTTGTATTGGCTTGGTCACCAAGTTTGTTTAAAACGCTTAGTTCCTCTGAGAAACCATCATGTTGTGCCACCTTCCATAAAATGACTTCGGCTCGGTGGAGCTCATCTTGTTGTAGAGGACTCTCCTCCGACGTTAATTTTGCACTCTTTAAGCTTTCTTGGTTGGATATCGCTTTGCTTACCAGGATCGGTCGTCCACCCACTTTCCTACGACAGTTCTCGATAAATCGTACCACTGTTGCTGTAATTCTTAACAAACGGATCCATCGATTGGTGTAATGCACGTTAATAACAGTGAATGTCGCGTCGTGATGTAGTAGACAAGCTCTCATTTCTTCTGGCGTATTTTGTGGGAACGTCTTTAACGGCCACTTATCTTCTGTTTCCCGTAGAAAACTAGGCCCTTCAAACCAGATCCCGTTGGATTCTAAAGGTGGTCCTTGACCCCACTTCGTTATAACATCAGCTACGTTTATGTTTGTTGGGACCCAGCGCCAATCTTGAACGTTTGTGTTCTCTCGTATCTCCCCGATGCGTAGTGCGACGAACTGTTTATATTTTAGTTGGTCCGATATGATCCAACTGATTACTGTTTGGGAGTCCGTCCAAAAAAACTGTTGTTTTATCGGAAGAGAATGTTGCGATTTTATAACTCGTGCTAGCCGCGATCCGAGCACTGCTGCCATTAGTTCAAGTCGTGGGATGGACTGCCTTTTCAACGGAGCCACCTTTGAGCGGGACATTACCAGTGAACACGTCACATTGGAGTCCGTTAATACCCTTAGGTACGCCACACATCCATACGCCTGTTCGCTAGCATCCGTGAAGATGTGTAGTTGCAATGATTCTATCGCTGTGGTCGCTGAATTACCGATATAACAGCGAGGAATGCGTATAGCTGCCACTTGCGTAAGCAATCCTGTCCACCTTTGCCATTTCTTTAACGATTCGTTGTCAATTTCGTCATCCCAGTTACATCCTGTTCGCCATAAATCCTGCATCAACATTTTTCCGTGTATTGTAAACGGAGCGAGGAGTCCTAGTGGGTCAAAGAACCCCATTACGCAACTTAGCACGCGACGTTTAGTCGGGCACTGTGAGCCATCGAAATATGGTTTGAGATGTTCACGATGTTCAGTGTTGAATGTGAATACATCTTGGGTTGGATTCCAGCTTATTCCCAAGACATGTTCGTTTTCAGTTATCTTGTCCGCTTTGAAGACAATGTTCTCTGTGCGATCACATTCTCCCAGACCTTCGAGTACCTTGGCCGAGTTCGAAACCCAATTTCGTATTTCAAAACCTCCTTTGGAATGTACAAAGCGTACTTGTTTTGCTCGATTGATCGCTTCATCGACTGTGTCCACACTATCAAAATAGTCGTCCACATAATGCTTCTTTTGAATTGCTGCCGCAGCTTCTGGATATGTTTCGGAAAACTCTGATGCATTTAAATTCTTTACATATTGCGCCGAACAGGGAGAGCAGCTTGCCCCGAAGGTTGCCACATCCATTACATAAACACTCGGCTCTGCTTCATTTAGATTTTCTCTAAATAGAAAGCGTTGCATTTGCTTGTCAGCTTTTCTTATTAACATCTGGTGGTACATTTCTTTGATGTCTCCTCCAAATGCAATGCGCCGTTCTCGAAATGAGCAAATAACTGCTGTTAGAGGGGTCAACAGGTCGGGTCCCTTTAACAACTGGCTGTTTAATGATATTCCGTCCACTGTTGCTGCTGCATCCCATACGAGCCTGACTTTTCCAGGCTTTTTGGGATTTAAAACAACATTCAATGGAAGATACCAACACTTCTGCCGATTAGTTTGATCCAACTCGTTCGACGTTGCCAGATGTGCGTAACCTTTTCGTTGATAATCCTTGATTTGTTCACGTACCTTCTCGTACAGTTTTGGATTTTTCTGTAATTTCTTTTCTAATTGCGTTAATCTTTTACAAGCCATGTCATAACTATCGGGAAACGTAATATTTTCGGATTTCCACAGCAAACCGGTTTCGAATCGGTCACCGACGCGTATTGTTGTTTTCTCTAAGATTTCCCTCGCCCGTTTCTCGTCCTTTGTCTCCTGCACTGGCACGGCTGTACACTCTTCTAGTGCATACTGTTCTTTTATTAGGTCGTACAGAACCTCATTATTCACTTCTTGATGAAAACCGATGACGTTATCGTCACTCTTCTTTCCCCCAGTAGGACCGTAGATTGCCCATCCTAGCCTTGACCGTACCGCGATAGGTTCTCCTGCATTTCCCGCTGCAACATCGATGGGCGTAATCGCAGTCAAATTATTTAAACCTATCAGCAGTCCCGGATACTGATGTTTATATGAGCTTATTGGCAATTTTGTTAAATAATCGTATTTCTTAGCAATGTCTTTGGCGTTCAAAGCCTGCTTAGGAAGCATAAGTTTGGAAACCGTTTGAGCTGATCTTAGGAGGAACTTGTCTACTGATCCGGAGCCGGAGACCCACAAATCCACTCGCCTGGAGTCCGCTTCGCATCGAGTGACATCGGCGGTCCACTTTAGAACAAGCGGCTGATTGACTCCTTTGATCCCGAGTGTATCAGTTAGTGATTTTTCAATCAGTGTAACTGACGCTCCTTCATCCAGAAAGGCCAGTGTTTCGATGCTTTTTTCTCCGTTATACAATGTAACAGGAATCATCCTGAATCTGATTGAACCGGTCACATCACTATGGGCATTCATAATTCCGACTGGATGAAGAAGACGGTGGTGGCGTTCATTACAACCTTCCACGTCACAAACGATCTTAAATCTGCAAGGAGCTTTGCCGTGCTCATTCAGACAAATTATACATAAGTTAAATTTTTCAACAAACTGCACGCGGTCATCGTACGACAGTTCTCCGAATTCTTGGCAGTAACGTAATCGATGATCCGTCCTATTGCACATTTTACAAGGTTTCGCTTTGTTGAACTGGTTGGCATTAGGTATTTCGCGAACGTCATGTTTAAAAACTTCGCCTTTTTCCTTGTTCCATTTTTTACCATTCGGATTCCCGTGGATTTTCACATTCGTTACCGATCGGACTGCTGGTTGAGGATCTATTCTTACACATGCTTCGGTCGCTTCTACTACGATTTGGGAAAGAAAGTCCGACAGCGTTCTCAATGTCACATCTTTTTTCTCGTTTCGGTAGCGAATCCATCCTCTTTTGTCACCTGCTGGTAACTTGTCAACTAATTCTTGTATAATCAGAGGATTATTTAGGTGTTGAATCATGCTCGCTGCTTCCAAATGATCACACAATTGCTCCACCGTATTTCCAAATGGTATAAACGATTCTAGTTTTTCAGCTTTTGGGGGATCTAGTCGTCTTACTTTCTCCAACAAGCTGTACAGCAATTGCTCTGGGCGACCATACAGTTGTCGGAGTTTGCTTATTACTTTAGGGACTGTCTTTGGCAGTAGCAATTGCCCATTAACATTCTCCAAAGCAGGACCCTTTATAGCTTCTTGTAACCGTATCAAATTTTCAACATCAGAGAATCCACAGGCCTGGTTCGTTGCTTCATACGCGGCAATGAATAATGGCCACTCTTCAACTTTGCCGCTAAAACTAGGCAGCCTTCTGTTGATACTTTTTCGAGCAGCAAGTTGCGCGCGCGTGATACCAAATCCTGATTCCTCTTGGTGCTGCCCCAGCCCGTGTGGAGTCGAAGTCCGATTCTGCAATCGACAATTGACTTGTTCTTGTTCGTCCATATCTAATTTTTCACGTGGCATTGCAAAATCACTTCTTTCAGAATTTAAACTTTCGCACTCAGAATCCGAGTCTGGCATCTCTTCTCGCTCTTTCGTAATGCGTATCTTCTGCCAGCGCTCTTTAAATTCTCTTTCTTGCGCTAATTCTTTTGCTCTGATATCCTTTTTCATGCGAATCTTTTTCTCGCTCATCACGCGCTCAATTTCTAATTTCCTTTCACTAATTACGCGCTGTATTTCCAATTTTTTCTCTAACAGAATTCGTTCTGCTTCGAGTTCTTGTTCTTGCTCCCTTTGCTCTCGTTCCAGAGCCTTTAAACGATGAGCGAACGATGATTTTGGTTCGTCATGCCGATCGCCATCTTTTCTTGCATTTTTACTTTGGCATGCGCTTGCTTCGCAATACCATACCTCTGCTTCTAGCTGCTTTTTCGTGGCCCCAACACATCGCTGATGGTACCAAGTATCGCAGCCATCGCAGGCCACCATGAGCTCCTCTTGGGTTGATACCTTCCCGCAGGCTCCACACGGCGTTGTCGTCAGATTTTCCAATGTCGCCATTGCGAATCGAAGTAGACTTATTTGATTTTAAAGTTTGTCACGAAAACGAATCCCTTAGTAGCGATTCTGAAAAGGAAGGAAG
>NW_026684669.1:0-5738 GCF_943735745.2 Anopheles bellator | reverse complement strand
CTGGAAGGAGTGTTCCGTCCCTGGTTGCACCGTCATCGTCTCCACCATTCCATCTGCATTGTACGTAAATTCAAACACAGGATCTTTGTTGGCCGGCATCCGGATTGAAGTAACTTCGCCATGTCCATTGTAGTCGTAAATATACTTCATTGACCCCTGACCGAAGCTGACTGGATACTGTACTGAACGCAGCTTATCATTCTCCCACTCGAAATCGATGGAGTACGTCGTGTTGATCGTATTCACTATGAATAACTTTTTCAACAGCAACTCCCGCTCTCCAAAGATTAAATACTCCGTCATTTGATCGTCGCCGATGTATCTGGTGGCAAGCTGCGAGCGGTAGCGCGCTGCCGGCAGCTTATCCTGCTCCCCGTAGAGCGTCTCGATCGAGTTTCGTGATTCCGGCACCCTGCCATTTTCCAGAATTTCCTTGCATTGGTCGTATGTAAGATTTACAACAGCCTCCCGGGCTATTTTTCCATTGGAGCTGTACAAAAAGTGTATTGCTCGAACGAGCGTTTCATTTTGGTTCTTATGTAGAGTGAACCGAAGTGCACCATGACGATCGTAGAGGTAGTTGAAGATACCACCGTCTGGAGTTCTTTTGCGAATCACGCGCTGCTTTTCATCGTAGTCGTACTTCACTTCCCAGATTTTTTGCAGCGCCTTTTGATGATCTGTAAAATTTCGTGAAAAGTATGGCGTGCTGAGCGCCGCCAAAGATCGCGCTGTTGAATGATACAGTGGCGGCAGTTCTTGAAGAAGCTTTGCTGCGTCACTGTAACGGTAGGTAGTTAACCGATCCTCGAAGTTGCCAACCTTCGAATATTTGGCCACCTTATTCCCTAGGCTGTCCTCCACGGTTAGGCGAAGTGCGCCTCCCGGATGTTCACCAACCTTGTGGTAATACCCGTCCGTAGTAGGGAAAATTTTGTCTAACCACCTACTCGGCGGCCTGTTGGAGTATCGTCTCCTATACTTTCCACCCACTCCGTACTCTTTCCCGGGAAGGCCTTGCAGGTGCTTGCTATCCGTCGGATCATTTCCATAAATTGTACGCGTGTACGGAAACCCCTGGCATGCTGGATGTAAGTCTGCCACAATTCCGCTCATTATCCCCGTTTTATCGTTCATATTGGTTACAAAGTTTTCGTAAAAGCCAAAGAAATGCGATACGTTGGGTTCGACCCGCATTTTGGTCCATTTCGTTTGCATAACTGGACGTTCTACTTGATCGTACCAGATCTCCCGTACACGTACCGTGTCAGCATCGTCGTATACTACCAGCTGCACAGGATGACCGGAGAAGGTGTGATAGGTGATTTTAGTGCGTGGCTCGTACATCTCGAGAAACTCAGTCACTGCAAACGATCCGGTGGTGTGTAGTTGAAAGACATGGTCATGCGGTGCAGAGATCGTAAAAACAGTTTCACGGAGCAAAACACCATCGAGCCAAAGGGATGCCCTTTTTTCAGTAATGACAATTAGAATCTCTCCATACAGTGGAGGCAATGGGCAATTGAACGGCTTATTGTTGATACAATACAATGGGAGTCTTTTATCGCGCCAATCGAAAGACAGCCTCACTTCTTGTTTGTTTAACTCGTACAGGAAACGAATTCCTACAGTTTTGTACGGTTTGTTGAACGATTTCGATAAGGTAGATTCTTCGGTTCCGTTGTATGAAACAAATCCCTTTTCCACAGTCCAGCCCGGACCGGTCATGTGCCATGGTTCACTTTGAAAATCATCCAGGCTGCCGTAACGAGGTTTCATCTCCACGGAGCATGGCCTGCGGCGTGACTGGCGGGTGTACATAATCTTTGACTCCATCGAAAACTCCAGAACTTCGCCCTGCTCCGAGAACATGATCGATTTTTTTCCTTGTGGATTGTAGAAACAGCACCGCAGGAGACCGTTCCCATTCAGGACCGCCCCTACCTCGCCCGTGATGGGTTTGTAAATGTTGATCGCTAAGGGCATGGATAGTGGAGAAAATCGGATATGATCGACATCGATAACCATCAGAGTGTCAGTTGGTGCAACGGCTATGAGGAAGTGGAGTTTTGTTGCTGGAGGAAAGTGTGATGCGTCGACGATTGTTTCGATGTAGTTCCAGCTCCCAATGCTATGTTTAATCTGTACAGCACTTGATGTCGTTACATTTGTCGGTGATGTAGTGTTTTCCATATTTTCGGCGAACCTCCTAACGTGTACCGTTAGGACGTCGCCAGCTTGATTTGCCTGAAATGCTAAAGAGGCTGCCGGCACACGTATCCAGCAGGATACGACAAAGGTAGTATTCGGTTCCGCAGGCATAAACATGCCGGTCAGGGTTTGATTTTTTCCCGTCAGCTGTAAGTACCGATTCTCGGACTCCAAGCGTACAAGGGACTCGTTGAAGATCCATCGTGTCTGTGAGCCAAAGTGATTGTTCTCGTACTGCTCGAATCCGTAGTACGAAACCATTTCATCTGCCAATCGGTACGGTCCCAAGTCTAGCACCTGTAGTCGATAACCCTTGTCCATGATCGTCCGATCGTGGTCGCGCAAAGTCGACCTACTGTCCTCCGTTTCTGACTGCTGTGCTTTTTTCTGCTGCTCGCGCAACTTCGTGTCGATCACTTCGCGACCATCGGCCGCAAACGCTTTCCGTAAGGTGTCACCAGTCTCTAGGTCGATACTTTGTTCGTACCAACCGAAACGGGTTCTGTTCCCACCGGGCACTATTTGCAATCTTTGGAAAATAAATCCATTCGCCGTCAGCTGCAGATCTTTCGCATTATACAGGAACTCCGTTATCAGTGGCCGTTCGTTCGGCGAAGTGAGCGTTTGCTTTTCGAGCACAGTAACTTTACTGGTGATGAAGTACTTAACCGAACGGAAGAGCATGTATGATCTACTGTGGGTCGCTAGTTTACGTGCCGTTGTGATAAGGGCGAGCTGGTTACTGGCACGATGCATCGTTTCGTTAACCGCGAAGGTTACCGTTTGTTGGGTATCAAAGAAAAACGCCTTCAAGCGTCCTCCGGGACGTTGTGCTTGTGCGTAGTACGGTAGCACGAGTTGGATCTCTTTCGGGCTGGTGGTTCCCATATCGAAAACCGTCGTATTGTGCACGATGGAAACGATCTTGAAGTTGTCATGCTTGTGACTCTTCACCAGCCTGTATGCGGCAGACAGTTGTTTGTCGACTTTGTACAAACGTTGGGTTTCATCGCTGAGCCGTTTCTTCGGCCAATTATGTCCATCGTTGGTTATCTGGTGACCAGCGACGAGCACTCCTTCCTGATTCGTCAGCATGCCAAATTGCGAAAGATCCATGGCAAACACAACGGATTCCTTAACCTTTTTGTAGATACGAGCATACTCTTGCTTGATGAGAGTCACCGTTTTGTTCCAATGCTCGGCCCACTCTCGGTAGTGCATTGTCGATCGGCTTTGCTGTACTTCTTTGATGTACCTGTTGAACTCGTTCCGGTGCGGACCGGTTGAGTTGCGTACCCGGAGATGATATTTACCACCGTGCCATTGATAACCCAGAATGAACTCATCGTTGTCTTTCGTGCGCACGGTGTACTTAAAGCCACGCATGTTCGCCATTTCTACCTTTGTCGTATAGTAGTACTGCATCTGCGGTGCGGGAGCCTTTAAATCGATCACTGCAAACCGAACCCAGATTTCGAGCAGCGTTTTGGTAAACTTTGGAGCTTTCAGAACGATTGCCTGCCGATAGCTACTCAACATGTCTGCCACCAGACTCTTGCGGATCGAATCTGCCAGTTGTTTGTTGATGTCAAACGAACTGATGAAATTGTCGATAGAGGCAAAGGCATCCCAGCCGACACTGGTAGGTACTTCGAGCCAGTTGCCACTGTCACGTAGTAAAAAGATACGGAGATGGCCGTCGTAGGTAGCGTAACCGTGAGAGAATGCATGAATCACAAAGTTTTTCGGAAGCCCGGCACGTACGATGGCATCCTGATACACACCAGTCTCGTTGACGGACAACACGTGCAATTCTTTGGTGTCTGATATAAGGACAAACCTATTCCCTGTCATTACCATTCCCTCCAGAGGATTGTTCTCATAGTGCTGTCGTTGTACCCATCCCTGATCGGAGTACTGTATGACCGTCACGACCTTATGCGTACTATACACCACGTTGAGCACCAACAGACATTCAATTGCGTGTACGATGTGATTTTTGAAGTTTGGCTCGGCGGTCACGGTAATAGTTTGATTCATCTTCGGTTCATGCATCGCTCCCAGAGGGTCGCGTATGTGTAACTCCAGCTTTCCGCGAACATGGTTTGCATCCACGATCACCATGTAATCCGGTCCGTAGAAGATCGTTGCTTCGTGGTTGATGGCAAAGCTTTTTTGTAGTGCTGACGAATCGATCGGTAAATCGAAGTAGTTCGGTATCCATACCGCTCCGTTTGGGAGTACCATTTTGGATAGGCGATTCTCATGGTCGTACTCAAATTCGAAAAGAGGGCGATCACTTTGCGTAATTGCTCGCAGGTGTTTGTTGTCGGTAGTGTAGCGGATGTGAACAAACTGTTTGTATTTGGCAGTTTTGACGGAAAAGCTATGAACGCGACCGTGATCGTATGCAATTTCCACCGTCGAATCATCGTGCAGCGTTATTTTGCTAAGCCGTATATCAGTTTCATTCTTTACAATTTCGTAGTCATAGCGTGCGTTACCTTGCCCGTTGTGATCGTATTCCATAGTCAAGTACCAAATAGTAGGAAGCGGTACCTCCTTCGTTGAGTTACTACCGCAAAGAGGCCACGTTGTGCAAACGTTTAGCATCTGATAGTTGTTAATCACACTGTACATGAGAGTGCGCTTATCGATCGTCACATTCCATCGGTTCATTTGCTGTTGATAATGAATCTCCATTTCATCGTAACCTTCTATTTCAAAACCAATCTCATCATTTTGCTCTGTCTGGCCATGCAACCGAGTTAGTATGATACGTTGGTTATCCTTGACAAGTGAATAAACATGATCCTCACTGAAAGCGCTCGTGGTCCGATCAACCATTATGCAGTCCAGCGGAAAGGACCATCCGTGACCTAGCTCGTTACTGTAGTCGATATTTTTGTATTGGAAAATCTTTCGAACATTTACACCGAACGGGTTACGGATTTCGATCAAAGGTAGTGTCAATTCTACTGTTCCGGAGTGTGGGCTTAACGGCTGCAACAAGTTACTAAGATCAAGCTGATCATGTAACCATAGGGTGTAGGTGCGTTGGGAAACGAGCTCTGGTATGGATCGTTCGTTGTCTGGTCCTACATCTTTTGACTTGGCTGGTTCATAAATGTTATGATTTTGTTTGGCTATATACTGCGCCGCCTTGATAACGCTCAATCCTTGTGATGTGTGCAAAAATACTTCAATTTGGTTGGACGATATATTCATTTTTCGAACATGCTCCGGTAAAGCATAGCGGATGGACCGCTCGGCTATACGTTCATCGAAGATGTTATTCCATCCAAATCCAAACTCATTCGAATCGGCCTGTAATGCTACCAAGCCTTTTGGTCCCGAGGCAAACAGTTCGTCCATCCCATCGCCAACAATGTCGATCGTCGAAATTGTTTCGATGGTGCGTCTGGTCCATCCACGTAGCGTGGAGAATGCCGTCGAATAGTACACCCTCTCAAAGGCAGTTATTGTCTCGTTGTAGCGATACATCATCAAACCAGTTGGTGAAAAGT
>NW_026684668.1:0-5738 GCF_943735745.2 Anopheles bellator | reverse complement strand
CTGGAAGGAGTGTTCCGTCCCTGGTTGCACCGTCATCGTCTCCACCATTCCATCTGCATTGTACGTAAATTCAAACACAGGATCTTTGTTGGCCGGCATCCGGATTGAAGTAACTTCGCCATGTCCATTGTAGTCGTAAATATACTTCATTGACCCCTGACCGAAGCTGACTGGATACTGTACTGAACGCAGCTTATCATTCTCCCACTCGAAATCGATGGAGTACGTCGTGTTGATCGTATTCACTATGAATAACTTTTTCAACAGCAACTCCCGCTCTCCAAAGATTAAATACTCCGTCATTTGATCGTCGCCGATGTATCTGGTGGCAAGCTGCGAGCGGTAGCGCGCTGCCGGCAGCTTATCCTGCTCCCCGTAGAGCGTCTCGATCGAGTTTCGTGATTCCGGCACCCTGCCATTTTCCAGAATTTCCTTGCATTGGTCGTATGTAAGATTTACAACAGCCTCCCGGGCTATTTTTCCATTGGAGCTGTACAAAAAGTGTATTGCTCGAACGAGCGTTTCATTTTGGTTCTTATGTAGAGTGAACCGAAGTGCACCATGACGATCGTAGAGGTAGTTGAAGATACCACCGTCTGGAGTTCTTTTGCGAATCACGCGCTGCTTTTCATCGTAGTCGTACTTCACTTCCCAGATTTTTTGCAGCGCCTTTTGATGATCTGTAAAATTTCGTGAAAAGTATGGCGTGCTGAGCGCCGCCAAAGATCGCGCTGTTGAATGATACAGTGGCGGCAGTTCTTGAAGAAGCTTTGCTGCGTCACTGTAACGGTAGGTAGTTAACCGATCCTCGAAGTTGCCAACCTTCGAATATTTGGCCACCTTATTCCCTAGGCTGTCCTCCACGGTTAGGCGAAGTGCGCCTCCCGGATGTTCACCAACCTTGTGGTAATACCCGTCCGTAGTAGGGAAAATTTTGTCTAACCACCTACTCGGCGGCCTGTTGGAGTATCGTCTCCTATACTTTCCACCCACTCCGTACTCTTTCCCGGGAAGGCCTTGCAGGTGCTTGCTATCCGTCGGATCATTTCCATAAATTGTACGCGTGTACGGAAACCCCTGGCATGCTGGATGTAAGTCTGCCACAATTCCGCTCATTATCCCCGTTTTATCGTTCATATTGGTTACAAAGTTTTCGTAAAAGCCAAAGAAATGCGATACGTTGGGTTCGACCCGCATTTTGGTCCATTTCGTTTGCATAACTGGACGTTCTACTTGATCGTACCAGATCTCCCGTACACGTACCGTGTCAGCATCGTCGTATACTACCAGCTGCACAGGATGACCGGAGAAGGTGTGATAGGTGATTTTAGTGCGTGGCTCGTACATCTCGAGAAACTCAGTCACTGCAAACGATCCGGTGGTGTGTAGTTGAAAGACATGGTCATGCGGTGCAGAGATCGTAAAAACAGTTTCACGGAGCAAAACACCATCGAGCCAAAGGGATGCCCTTTTTTCAGTAATGACAATTAGAATCTCTCCATACAGTGGAGGCAATGGGCAATTGAACGGCTTATTGTTGATACAATACAATGGGAGTCTTTTATCGCGCCAATCGAAAGACAGCCTCACTTCTTGTTTGTTTAACTCGTACAGGAAACGAATTCCTACAGTTTTGTACGGTTTGTTGAACGATTTCGATAAGGTAGATTCTTCGGTTCCGTTGTATGAAACAAATCCCTTTTCCACAGTCCAGCCCGGACCGGTCATGTGCCATGGTTCACTTTGAAAATCATCCAGGCTGCCGTAACGAGGTTTCATCTCCACGGAGCATGGCCTGCGGCGTGACTGGCGGGTGTACATAATCTTTGACTCCATCGAAAACTCCAGAACTTCGCCCTGCTCCGAGAACATGATCGATTTTTTTCCTTGTGGATTGTAGAAACAGCACCGCAGGAGACCGTTCCCATTCAGGACCGCCCCTACCTCGCCCGTGATGGGTTTGTAAATGTTGATCGCTAAGGGCATGGATAGTGGAGAAAATCGGATATGATCGACATCGATAACCATCAGAGTGTCAGTTGGTGCAACGGCTATGAGGAAGTGGAGTTTTGTTGCTGGAGGAAAGTGTGATGCGTCGACGATTGTTTCGATGTAGTTCCAGCTCCCAATGCTATGTTTAATCTGTACAGCACTTGATGTCGTTACATTTGTCGGTGATGTAGTGTTTTCCATATTTTCGGCGAACCTCCTAACGTGTACCGTTAGGACGTCGCCAGCTTGATTTGCCTGAAATGCTAAAGAGGCTGCCGGCACACGTATCCAGCAGGATACGACAAAGGTAGTATTCGGTTCCGCAGGCATAAACATGCCGGTCAGGGTTTGATTTTTTCCCGTCAGCTGTAAGTACCGATTCTCGGACTCCAAGCGTACAAGGGACTCGTTGAAGATCCATCGTGTCTGTGAGCCAAAGTGATTGTTCTCGTACTGCTCGAATCCGTAGTACGAAACCATTTCATCTGCCAATCGGTACGGTCCCAAGTCTAGCACCTGTAGTCGATAACCCTTGTCCATGATCGTCCGATCGTGGTCGCGCAAAGTCGACCTACTGTCCTCCGTTTCTGACTGCTGTGCTTTTTTCTGCTGCTCGCGCAACTTCGTGTCGATCACTTCGCGACCATCGGCCGCAAACGCTTTCCGTAAGGTGTCACCAGTCTCTAGGTCGATACTTTGTTCGTACCAACCGAAACGGGTTCTGTTCCCACCGGGCACTATTTGCAATCTTTGGAAAATAAATCCATTCGCCGTCAGCTGCAGATCTTTCGCATTATACAGGAACTCCGTTATCAGTGGCCGTTCGTTCGGCGAAGTGAGCGTTTGCTTTTCGAGCACAGTAACTTTACTGGTGATGAAGTACTTAACCGAACGGAAGAGCATGTATGATCTACTGTGGGTCGCTAGTTTACGTGCCGTTGTGATAAGGGCGAGCTGGTTACTGGCACGATGCATCGTTTCGTTAACCGCGAAGGTTACCGTTTGTTGGGTATCAAAGAAAAACGCCTTCAAGCGTCCTCCGGGACGTTGTGCTTGTGCGTAGTACGGTAGCACGAGTTGGATCTCTTTCGGGCTGGTGGTTCCCATATCGAAAACCGTCGTATTGTGCACGATGGAAACGATCTTGAAGTTGTCATGCTTGTGACTCTTCACCAGCCTGTATGCGGCAGACAGTTGTTTGTCGACTTTGTACAAACGTTGGGTTTCATCGCTGAGCCGTTTCTTCGGCCAATTATGTCCATCGTTGGTTATCTGGTGACCAGCGACGAGCACTCCTTCCTGATTCGTCAGCATGCCAAATTGCGAAAGATCCATGGCAAACACAACGGATTCCTTAACCTTTTTGTAGATACGAGCATACTCTTGCTTGATGAGAGTCACCGTTTTGTTCCAATGCTCGGCCCACTCTCGGTAGTGCATTGTCGATCGGCTTTGCTGTACTTCTTTGATGTACCTGTTGAACTCGTTCCGGTGCGGACCGGTTGAGTTGCGTACCCGGAGATGATATTTACCACCGTGCCATTGATAACCCAGAATGAACTCATCGTTGTCTTTCGTGCGCACGGTGTACTTAAAGCCACGCATGTTCGCCATTTCTACCTTTGTCGTATAGTAGTACTGCATCTGCGGTGCGGGAGCCTTTAAATCGATCACTGCAAACCGAACCCAGATTTCGAGCAGCGTTTTGGTAAACTTTGGAGCTTTCAGAACGATTGCCTGCCGATAGCTACTCAACATGTCTGCCACCAGACTCTTGCGGATCGAATCTGCCAGTTGTTTGTTGATGTCAAACGAACTGATGAAATTGTCGATAGAGGCAAAGGCATCCCAGCCGACACTGGTAGGTACTTCGAGCCAGTTGCCACTGTCACGTAGTAAAAAGATACGGAGATGGCCGTCGTAGGTAGCGTAACCGTGAGAGAATGCATGAATCACAAAGTTTTTCGGAAGCCCGGCACGTACGATGGCATCCTGATACACACCAGTCTCGTTGACGGACAACACGTGCAATTCTTTGGTGTCTGATATAAGGACAAACCTATTCCCTGTCATTACCATTCCCTCCAGAGGATTGTTCTCATAGTGCTGTCGTTGTACCCATCCCTGATCGGAGTACTGTATGACCGTCACGACCTTATGCGTACTATACACCACGTTGAGCACCAACAGACATTCAATTGCGTGTACGATGTGATTTTTGAAGTTTGGCTCGGCGGTCACGGTAATAGTTTGATTCATCTTCGGTTCATGCATCGCTCCCAGAGGGTCGCGTATGTGTAACTCCAGCTTTCCGCGAACATGGTTTGCATCCACGATCACCATGTAATCCGGTCCGTAGAAGATCGTTGCTTCGTGGTTGATGGCAAAGCTTTTTTGTAGTGCTGACGAATCGATCGGTAAATCGAAGTAGTTCGGTATCCATACCGCTCCGTTTGGGAGTACCATTTTGGATAGGCGATTCTCATGGTCGTACTCAAATTCGAAAAGAGGGCGATCACTTTGCGTAATTGCTCGCAGGTGTTTGTTGTCGGTAGTGTAGCGGATGTGAACAAACTGTTTGTATTTGGCAGTTTTGACGGAAAAGCTATGAACGCGACCGTGATCGTATGCAATTTCCACCGTCGAATCATCGTGCAGCGTTATTTTGCTAAGCCGTATATCAGTTTCATTCTTTACAATTTCGTAGTCATAGCGTGCGTTACCTTGCCCGTTGTGATCGTATTCCATAGTCAAGTACCAAATAGTAGGAAGCGGTACCTCCTTCGTTGAGTTACTACCGCAAAGAGGCCACGTTGTGCAAACGTTTAGCATCTGATAGTTGTTAATCACACTGTACATGAGAGTGCGCTTATCGATCGTCACATTCCATCGGTTCATTTGCTGTTGATAATGAATCTCCATTTCATCGTAACCTTCTATTTCAAAACCAATCTCATCATTTTGCTCTGTCTGGCCATGCAACCGAGTTAGTATGATACGTTGGTTATCCTTGACAAGTGAATAAACATGATCCTCACTGAAAGCGCTCGTGGTCCGATCAACCATTATGCAGTCCAGCGGAAAGGACCATCCGTGACCTAGCTCGTTACTGTAGTCGATATTTTTGTATTGGAAAATCTTTCGAACATTTACACCGAACGGGTTACGGATTTCGATCAAAGGTAGTGTCAATTCTACTGTTCCGGAGTGTGGGCTTAACGGCTGCAACAAGTTACTAAGATCAAGCTGATCATGTAACCATAGGGTGTAGGTGCGTTGGGAAACGAGCTCTGGTATGGATCGTTCGTTGTCTGGTCCTACATCTTTTGACTTGGCTGGTTCATAAATGTTATGATTTTGTTTGGCTATATACTGCGCCGCCTTGATAACGCTCAATCCTTGTGATGTGTGCAAAAATACTTCAATTTGGTTGGACGATATATTCATTTTTCGAACATGCTCCGGTAAAGCATAGCGGATGGACCGCTCGGCTATACGTTCATCGAAGATGTTATTCCATCCAAATCCAAACTCATTCGAATCGGCCTGTAATGCTACCAAGCCTTTTGGTCCCGAGGCAAACAGTTCGTCCATCCCATCGCCAACAATGTCGATCGTCGAAATTGTTTCGATGGTGCGTCTGGTCCATCCACGTAGCGTGGAGAATGCCGTCGAATAGTACACCCTCTCAAAGGCAGTTATTGTCTCGTTGTAGCGATACATCATCAAACCAGTTGGTGAAAAGT
>NW_026684667.1:0-5738 GCF_943735745.2 Anopheles bellator | reverse complement strand
ACTTTTCACCAACTGGTTTGATGATGTATCGCTACAACGAGACAATAACTGCCTTTGAGAGGGTGTACTATTCGACGGCATTCTCCACGCTACGTGGATGGACCAGACGCACCATCGAAACAATTTCGACGATCGACATTGTTGGCGATGGGATGGACGAACTGTTTGCCTCGGGACCAAAAGGCTTGGTAGCATTACAGGCCGATTCGAATGAGTTTGGATTTGGATGGAATAACATCTTCGATGAACATATAGCCGAGCAGTCCATCCGCTATGCTTTACCGGAGCATGTTCGAAAAATGAACATATCGTCCAACCAAATTGAAGTATTTTTGCACACATCACAAGGATTGAGCGTTATCAAGGCGGCGCAGTATATAGCCAAACAAAATCATAACATTTATGAACCAGCCAAGTCAAAAGATGTAGGACCAGACAACGAACGATCCATACCAGAGCTCGTTTCCCAACGCACCTACACCCTATGGTTACATGATCAGCTTGATCTTAGTAACTTGTTGCAGCCGTTAAGCCCACACTCCGGAACAGTAGAATTGACACTACCTTTGATCGAAATCCGTAACCCGTTCGGTGTAAATGTTCGAAAGATTTTCCAATACAAAAATATCGACTACAGTAACGAGCTAGGTCACGGATGGTCCTTTCCGCTGGACTGCATAATGGTTGATCGGACCACGAGCGCTTTCAGTGAGGATCATGTTTATTCACTTGTCAAGGATAACCAACGTATCATACTAACTCGGTTGCATGGCCAGACAGAGCAAAATGATGAGATTGGTTTTGAAATAGAAGGTTACGATGAAATGGAGATTCATTATCAACAGCAAATGAACCGATGGAATGTGACGATCGATAAGCGCACTCTCATGTACAGTGTGATTAACAACTATCAGATGCTAAACGTTTGCACAACGTGGCCTCTTTGCGGTAGTAACTCAACGAAGGAGGTACCGCTTCCTACTATTTGGTACTTGACTATGGAATACGATCACAACGGGCAAGGTAACGCACGCTATGACTACGAAATTGTAAAGAATGAAACTGATATACGGCTTAGCAAAATAACGCTGCACGATGATTCGACGGTGGAAATTGCATACGATCACGGTCGCGTTCATAGCTTTTCCGTCAAAACTGCCAAATACAAACAGTTTGTTCACATCCGCTACACTACCGACAACAAACACCTGCGAGCAATTACGCAAAGTGATCGCCCTCTTTTCGAATTTGAGTACGACCATGAGAATCGCCTATCCAAAATGGTACTCCCAAACGGAGCGGTATGGATACCGAACTACTTCGATTTACCGATCGATTCGTCAGCACTACAAAAAAGCTTTGCCATCAACCACGAAGCAACGATCTTCTACGGACCGGACTACATGGTGATCGTGGATGCAAACCATGTTCACGGAAAGCTGGAGTTACACATACGCGACCCTCTGGGAGCGATGCATGAACCGAAGATGAATCAAACTATTACCGTGACCGCCGAGCCAAACTTCAAAAATCACATCGTACACGCAATTGAATGTCTGTTGGTGGTCAACGTGGTGTATAGTACGCATAAGGTCGTGACGGTCATACAGTACTCCGATCAGGGATGGGTACAACGACAGCACTATGAGAACAATCCTCTGGAGGGAATGGTAATGACAGGGAATAGGTTTGTCCTTATATCAGACACCAAAGAATTGCACGTGTTGTCCGTCAACGAGACTGGTGTGTATCAGGATGCCATCGTACGTACCGGGCTTCCGAAAAACTTTGTGATTCATGCATTCTCTCACGGTTACGCTACCTACGACGGCCATCTCCGTATCTTTTTACTACGTGACAGTGGCAACTGGCTCGAAGTACCTACCAGTGTCGGCTGGGATGCCTTTGCCTCTATCGACAATTTCATCAGTTCGTTTGACATCAACAAACAACTGGCAGATTCGATCCGCAGGAGTCTGGTGGCAGACATGTTGGGTAGCTACCGCCAGGCAATCGTTCTGAAAGCTCCAAAGTTTACCAAAACGCTGCTCGAAATCTGGGTTCGGTTTGCAGTGATCGATTTAAAGGCTCCCGCACCGCAGATGCAGTACTACTATACGACAAAGGTAGAAATGGCGAACATGCGTGGCTTTAAGTACACCGTGCGCACGAAAGACAACGATGAGTTCATTCTGGGTTATCAATGGCACGGTGGTAAATATCATCTCCGGGTACGCAACTCAACCGGTCCGCACCGGAACGAGTTCAACAGGTACATCAAAGAAGTACAGCAAAGCCGATCGACAATGCACTACCGAGAGTGGGCCGAGCATTGGAACAAAACGGTGACTCTCATCAAGCAAGAGTATGCTCGTATCTACAAAAAGGTTAAGGAATCCGTTGTGTTTGCCATGGATCTTTCGCAATTTGGCATGCTGACGAATCAGGAAGGAGTGCTCGTCGCTGGTCACCAGATAACCAACGATGGACATAATTGGCCGAAGAAACGGCTCAGCGATGAAACCCAACGTTTGTACAAAGTCGACAAACAACTGTCTGCCGCATACAGGCTGGTGAAGAGTCACAAGCATGACAACTTCAAGATCGTTTCCATCGTGCACAATACGACGGTTTTCGATATGGGAACCACCAGCCCGAAAGAGATCCAACTCGTGCTACCGTACTACGCACAAGCACAACGTCCCGGAGGACGCTTGAAGGCGTTTTTCTTTGATACCCAACAAACGGTAACCTTCGCGGTTAACGAAACGATGCATCGTGCCAGTAACCAGCTCGCCCTTATCACAACGGCACGTAAACTAGCGACCCACAGTAGATCATACATGCTCTTCCGTTCGGTTAAGTACTTCATCACCAGTAAAGTTACTGTGCTCGAAAAGCAAACGCTCACTTCGCCGAACGAACGGCCACTGATAACGGAGTTCCTGTATAATGCGAAAGATCTGCAGCTGACGGCGAATGGATTTATTTTCCAAAGATTGCAAATAGTGCCCGGTGGGAACAGGACCCGTTTCGGTTGGTACGAACAAAGTATCGACCTAGAGACTGGTGACACCTTACGGAAAGCGTTTGCGGCCGATGGTCGCGAAGTGATCGACACGAAGTTGCGCGAGCAGCAGAAAAAAGCACAGCAGTCAGAAACGGAGGACAGTAGGTCGACTTTGCGCGACCACGATCGGACGATCATGGACAAGGGTTATCGACTACAGGTGCTAGACTTGGGACCGTACCGATTGGCAGATGAAATGGTTTCGTACTACGGATTCGAGCAGTACGAGAACAATCACTTTGGCTCACAGACACGATGGATCTTCAACGAGTCCCTTGTACGCTTGGAGTCCGAGAATCGGTACTTACAGCTGACGGGAAAAAATCAAACCCTGACCGGCATGTTTATGCCTGCGGAACCGAATACTACCTTTGTCGTATCCTGCTGGATACGTGTGCCGGCAGCCTCTTTAGCATTTCAGGCAAATCAAGCTGGCGACGTCCTAACGGTACACGTTAGGAGGTTCGCCGAAAATATGGAAAACACTACATCACCGACAAATGTAACGACATCAAGTGCTGTACAGATTAAACATAGCATTGGGAGCTGGAACTACATCGAAACAATCGTCGACGCATCACACTTTCCTCCAGCAACAAAACTCCACTTCCTCATAGCCGTTGCACCAACTGACACTCTGATGGTTATCGATGTCGATCATATCCGATTTTCTCCACTATCCATGCCCTTAGCGATCAACATTTACAAACCCATCACGGGCGAGGTAGGGGCGGTCCTGAATGGGAACGGTCTCCTGCGGTGCTGTTTCTACAATCCACAAGGAAAAAAATCGATCATGTTCTCGGAGCAGGGCGAAGTTCTGGAGTTTTCGATGGAGTCAAAGATTATGTACACCCGCCAGTCACGCCGCAGGCCATGCTCCGTGGAGATGAAACCTCGTTACGGCAGCCTGGATGATTTTCAAAGTGAACCATGGCACATGACCGGTCCGGGCTGGACTGTGGAAAAGGGATTTGTTTCATACAACGGAACCGAAGAATCTACCTTATCGAAATCGTTCAACAAACCGTACAAAACTGTAGGAATTCGTTTCCTGTACGAGTTAAACAAACAAGAAGTGAGGCTGTCTTTCGATTGGCGCGATAAAAGACTCCCATTGTATTGTATCAACAATAAGCCGTTCAATTGCCCATTGCCTCCACTGTATGGAGAGATTCTAATTGTCATTACTGAAAAAAGGGCATCCCTTTGGCTCGATGGTGTTTTGCTCCGTGAAACTGTTTTTACGATCTCTGCACCGCATGACCATGTCTTTCAACTACACACCACCGGATCGTTTGCAGTGACTGAGTTTCTCGAGATGTACGAGCCACGCACTAAAATCACCTATCACACCTTCTCCGGTCATCCTGTGCAGCTGGTAGTATACGACGATGCTGACACGGTACGTGTACGGGAGATCTGGTACGATCAAGTAGAACGTCCAGTTATGCAAACGAAATGGACCAAAATGCGGGTCGAACCCAACGTATCGCATTTCTTTGGCTTTTACGAAAACTTTGTAACCAATATGAACGATAAAACGGGGATAATGAGCGGAATTGTGGCAGACTTACATCCAGCATGCCAGGGGTTTCCGTACACGCGTACAATTTATGGAAATGATCCGACGGATAGCAAGCACCTGCAAGGCCTTCCCGGGAAAGAGTACGGAGTGGGTGGAAAGTATAGGAGACGATACTCCAACAGGCCGCCGAGTAGGTGGTTAGACAAAATTTTCCCTACTACGGACGGGTATTACCACAAGGTTGGTGAACATCCGGGAGGCGCACTTCGCCTAACCGTGGAGGACAGCCTAGGGAATAAGGTGGCCAAATATTCGAAGGTTGGCAACTTCGAGGATCGGTTAACTACCTACCGTTACAGTGACGCAGCAAAGCTTCTTCAAGAACTGCCGCCACTGTATCATTCAACAGCGCGATCTTTGGCGGCGCTCAGCACGCCATACTTTTCACGAAATTTTACAGATCATCAAAAGGCGCTGCAAAAAATCTGGGAAGTGAAGTACGACTACGATGAAAAGCAGCGCGTGATTCGCAAAAGAACTCCAGACGGTGGTATCTTCAACTACCTCTACGATCGTCATGGTGCACTTCGGTTCACTCTACATAAGAACCAAAATGAAACGCTCGTTCGAGCAATACACTTTTTGTACAGCTCCAATGGAAAAATAGCCCGGGAGGCTGTTGTAAATCTTACATACGACCAATGCAAGGAAATTCTGGAAAATGGCAGGGTGCCGGAATCACGAAACTCGATCGAGACGCTCTACGGGGAGCAGGATAAGCTGCCGGCAGCGCGCTACCGCTCGCAGCTTGCCACCAGATACATCGGCGACGATCAAATGACGGAGTATTTAATCTTTGGAGAGCGGGAGTTGCTGTTGAAAAAGTTATTCATAGTGAATACGACCAACACGACGTACTCCATCGATTTCGAGTGGGAGAATGATAAGCTGCGTTCAGTACAGTATCCAGTCAGCTTCGGTCAGGGGTCAATGAAGTATATTTACGACTACAATGGACATGGCGAAGTTACTTCAATCCGGATGCCGGCCAACAAAGATCCTGTGTTTGAATTTACGTACAATGCAGATGGAATGGTGGAGACGATGACGGTGCAACCAGGGACGGAACACTCCTTCCAG
>NW_026684666.1:0-5738 GCF_943735745.2 Anopheles bellator | reverse complement strand
ACTTTTCACCAACTGGTTTGATGATGTATCGCTACAACGAGACAATAACTGCCTTTGAGAGGGTGTACTATTCGACGGCATTCTCCACGCTACGTGGATGGACCAGACGCACCATCGAAACAATTTCGACGATCGACATTGTTGGCGATGGGATGGACGAACTGTTTGCCTCGGGACCAAAAGGCTTGGTAGCATTACAGGCCGATTCGAATGAGTTTGGATTTGGATGGAATAACATCTTCGATGAACGTATAGCCGAGCGGTCCATCCGCTATGCTTTACCGGAGCATGTTCGAAAAATGAATATATCGTCCAACCAAATTGAAGTATTTTTGCACACATCACAAGGATTGAGCGTTATCAAGGCGGCGCAGTATATAGCCAAACAAAATCATAACATTTATGAACCAGCCAAGTCAAAAGATGTAGGACCAGACAACGAACGATCCATACCAGAGCTCGTTTCCCAACGCACCTACACCCTATGGTTACATGATCAGCTTGATCTTAGTAACTTGTTGCAGCCGTTAAGCCCACACTCCGGAACAGTAGAATTGACACTACCTTTGATCGAAATCCGTAACCCGTTCGGTGTAAATGTTCGAAAGATTTTCCAATACAAAAATATCGACTACAGTAACGAGCTAGGTCACGGATGGTCCTTTCCGCTGGACTGCATAATGGTTGATCGGACCACGAGCGCTTTCAGTGAGGATCATGTTTATTCACTTGTCAAGGATAACCAACGTATCATACTAACTCGGTTGCATGGCCAGACAGAGCAAAATGATGAGATTGGTTTTGAAATAGAAGGTTACGACGAAATGGAGATTCATTATCAACAGCAAATGAACCGATGGAATGTGACGATCGATAAGCGCACTCTCATGTACAGTGTGATTAACAACTATCAGATGCTAAACGTTTGCACAACGTGGCCTCTTTGCGGTAGTAACTCAACGAAGGAGGTACCGCTTCCTACTATTTGGTACTTGACTATGGAATACGATCACAACGGGCAAGGTAACGCACGCTATGACTACGAAATTGTAAAGAATGAAACTGATATACGGCTTAGCAAAATAACGCTGCACGATGATTCGACGGTGGAAATTGCATACGATCACGGTCGCGTTCATAGCTTTTCCGTCAAAACTGCCAAATACAAACAGTTTGTTCACATCCGCTACACTACCGACAACAAACACCTGCGAGCAATTACGCAAAGTGATCGCCCTCTTTTCGAATTTGAGTACGACCATGAGAATCGCCTATCCAAAATGGTACTCCCAAACGGAGCGGTATGGATACCGAACTACTTCGATTTACCGATCGATTCGTCAGCACTACAAAAAAGCTTTGCCATCAACCACGAAGCAACGATCTTCTACGGACCGGATTACATGGTGATCGTGGATGCAAACCATGTTCGCGGAAAGCTGGAGTTACACATACGCGACCCTCTGGGAGCGATGCATGAACCGAAGATGAATCAAACTATTACCGTGACCGCCGAGCCAAACTTCAAAAATCACATCGTACACGCAATTGAATGTCTGTTGGTGCTCAACGTGGTGTATAGTACGCATAAGGTCGTGACGGTCATACAGTACTCCGATCAGGGATGGGTACAACGACAGCACTATGAGAACAATCCTCTGGAGGGAATGGTAATGACAGGGAATAGGTTTGTCCTTATATCAGACACCAAAGAATTGCACGTGTTGTCCGTCAACGAGACTGGTGTGTATCAGGATGCCATCGTACGTGCCGGGCTTCCGAAAAACTTTGTGATTCATGCATTCTCTCACGGTTACGCTACCTACGACGGCCATCTCCGTATCTTTTTACTACGTGACAGTGGCAACTGGCTCGAAGTACCTACCAGTGTCGGCTGGGATGCCTTTGCCTCTATCGACAATTTCATCAGTTCGTTTGACATCAACAAACAACTGGCAGATTCGATCCGCAAGAGTCTGGTGGCAGACATGTTGAGTAGCTATCGGCAGGCAATCGTTCTGAAAGCTCCAAAGTTTACCAAAACGCTGCTCGAAATCTGGGTTCGGTTTGCAGTGATCGATTTAAAGGCTCCCGCACCGCAGATGCAGTACTACTATACGACAAAGGTAGAAATGGCGAACATGCGTGGCTTTAAGTACACCGTGCGCACGAAAGACAACGATGAGTTCATTCTGGGTTATCAATGGCACGGTGGTAAGTATCATCTCCGGGTACGCAACTCAACCGGTCCGCACCGGAACGAGTTCAACAGGTACATCAAAGAAGTACAGCAAAGCCGATCGACAATGCACTACCGGGAGTGGGCCGAGCATTGGAACAAAACAGTGACTCTAATCAAGCAAGAGTATGCACGTATCTACAAAAAGGTTAAGGAATCCGTTGTGTTTGCCATGGATCTTTCGCAATTTGGCATGCTGACGAATCAGGAAGGAGTGCTCGTCGCTGGTCACCAGATAACCAACGATGGATATAATTGGCCGAAGAAACGGCTCAGCGATGAAACCCAACGTTTGTACAAAGTCGACAAACAACTGTCTGCCGCATACAGGCTGGTGAAGAGTCACAAGCATGACAACTTCAAGATCGTTTCCATCGTGCACAATACGACGGTTTTCGATATGGGAACCACCAGCCCGAAAGAGATCCAACTCGTGCTACCGTACTACGCACAAGCACAACGTCCCGGAGGACGCTTGAAGGCGTTTTTCTTTGATACCCAACAAACGGTAACCTTCGCGGTTAACGAAACGATGCATCGTGCCAGTAACCAGCTCGCCCTTATCACAACGGCACGTAAACTAGCGACCCACAGTAGATCATACATGCTCTTCCGTTCGGTTAAGTACTTCATCACCAGTAAAGTTACTGTGCTCGAAAAGCAAACGCTCACTTCGCCGAACGAACGGCCACTGATAACGGAGTTCCTGTATAATGCGAAAGATCTGCAGCTGACGGCGAATGGATTTATTTTCCAAAGATTGCAAATAGTGCCCGGTGGGAACAGAACCCGTTTCGGTTGGTACGAACAAAGTATCGACCTAGAGACTGGTGACACCTTACGGAAAGCGTTTGCGGCCGATGGTCGCGAAGTGATCGACACGAAGTTGCGCGAGCAGCAGAAAAAAGCACAGCAGTCAGAAACGGAGGACAGTAGGTCGACTTTGCGCGACCACGATCGGACGATCATGGACAAGGGTTATCGACTACAGGTGCTAGACTTGGGACCGTACCGATTGGCAGATGAAATGGTTTCGTACTACGGATTCGAGCAGTACGAGAACAATCACTTTGGCTCACAGACACGATGGATCTTCAACGAGTCCCTTGTACGCTTGGAGTCCGAGAATCGGTACTTACAGCTGACGGGAAAAAATCAAACCCTGACCGGTATGTTTATGCCTGCGGAGCCGAATACTACCTTTGTCGTATCCTGCTGGATACGTGTGCCGGCAGCCTCTTTAGCATTTCAGGCAAATCAAGCTGGCGACGTCCTAACGGTACACGTTAGGAGGTTCGCCGAAAATATGGAAAACAGTACATCACCGACAAATGTAATGACATCAAGTGCTGTACAGATTAAACATAGCATTGGGCGCTGGAACTACATCGAAACTATCGTCGACGCATCACACTTTCCTTCAGCAACAAAACTACACTTCCTCATAGCCGTTGCACCAACTGACACTCTGATGGTTATCGACGTCGACCATATCCGATTTTCTCCACTATCCATGCCCTTGGCCATCAACATTTACAAACCCATCACGGGCGAGGTACGGGCGGTGCTGAATGGGAACGGTTTCCTGCGGTGCTGTTTCTACAATCCACAAGGAAAAAAATCGATCATGTTCTCGGAGCAGGGCGAAGTACTGGAGTTCTCAATGGAGTCGAAGATTATGTACAACCGCCAGTCACGCCACAGGCCATGCTCCGTGGAGATGAAACCTCGTTACGGCAGCCTGGATGATTTTCAAAGTGAACCATGGCACATGACCGGTCCGGGCTGGACTGTGGAAAAGGGATTTGTTTCATACAACGGAACCGAAGAATCTACCTTATCGAAATCGTTCAACAAACCGTACAAAACTGTAGGAATTCGTTTCCTGTACGAGTTAAACAAACAAGAAGTGAGGCTGTCTTTCGATTGGCGCGGTAAAAGACTCCCATTGTATTGTATCAGCAATAAGCCGTTCAATTGCCCATTGCCTCCACTGTATGGAGAGATTCTCATTGTCATTACTGAAAAAAGGGTATCCCTTTGGCTGGATGGTGTTTTGCTCCGTGAAATTGTTTTTACGATCTCTGCACCGCATGACCATATCTTTCAACTACACACCACCGGATCGTTTGCAGTGACTGAGTTTCTCGAGATGTACGAGCCACGCACTAAAATCACCTATCACACCTTCTCCGGTCATCCTGTGCAGCTGGTAGTATACGACGATGCTGACACGGTACGTGTACGGGAGATCTGGTACGATCAAGTAGAACGTCCAGTTATGCAAACGAAATGGACCAAAATGCTGGTCGAACCCAACGTATCGCATTTCTTTGGCTTTTACGAAAACTTTGTAACCAATATGAACGATAAAACGGGGATAATGAGCGGAATTGTGGCAGACTTGCATCCAGCATGCCAGGGGTTTCCGTACACGCGTACAATTTATGGAAATGATCCGACGGATAGCAAGCACCTGCAAGGCCTTCCCGGGAAAGAGTACGGAGTAGGTGGAAAGTATAGGAGACGATACTCCAACAGGCCGCCGAGTAGGTGGTTAGACAAAATTTTCCCTACTACGGACGGGTATTACCACAAGGTTGGTGAACATCCAGGAGGCGCACTTCGCCTAACCGTGGAGGACAGCCTAGGGAATAAGGTGGCCAAATATTCGAAGGTTGGCAACTTCGAGGATCGGTTAACTACCTACCGTTACAGTGACGCAGCAAAGCTTCTTCAAGAACTGCCGCCACTGTATCATTCAACAGCGCGATCTTTGGCGGCGCTCAGCACGCCATACTTTTCACGAAATTTTACAGATCATCAAAAGGCGCTGCAAAAAATCTGGGAAGTGAAGTACGACTACGATGAACAGCAGCGCATGATTCGCAAAAGAACTCCAGACGGTGGTATCTTCAACTACCTCTACGATCGTCATGGTGCACTTCGGTTCACTCTACATAAGGACCAAAATGAAACGCTCGTTCGAGCAATACACTTTTTGTACAGCTCCAATGGAAAAATAGCCCGGGAGGCTATTGTAAATCTTACATACGACCAATGCAAGGAAATTCTGGAAAATGGCACGGTGCCGGAATCACGAAACTCGATCGAGACGCTCTACGGGGAGCAGGATAAGCTGCCGGCAGCGCGCTACCGCTCGCAGCTTGCCACCAGATACATCGGCGACGATCAAATGACGGAGTATTTAATCTTTGGAGAGCGGGAGTTGCTGTTGAAAAAGTTATTCATAGTGAATACGATCAACACGACGTACTCCATCGATTTCGAGTGGGAGAATGATAAGCTGCGTTCAGTACAGTATCCAGTCAGCTTCGGTCAGGGGTCAATGAAGTATATTTACGACTACAATGGACATGGCGAAGTTACTTCAATCCGGATGCCGGCCAACAAAGATCCTGTGTTTGAATTTACGTACAATGCAGATGGAATGGTGGAGACGATGACGGTGCAACCAGGGACGGAACACTCCTTCCAG
>NW_026684665.1:178-5755 GCF_943735745.2 Anopheles bellator | reverse complement strand
TGCTAAGGAGTGCAGCGGAAGTCCAGCCCCCTCTTCATAGTGCTGCAGATGAATGGAAATGGATGCAGCGCAGCCCAGGACCTACTGGTCCAGGCTGCAAGAACCTACTCCTGGCGAAGCAGCACTGACAACGTGCGTCATACTGTCGAGGTGCTGCTAGTTTCCGAACCGTGCAACATTCCTACCAACGGCCGGTGGGAAGCGGACTCCGAAGGCACCTGTGCAGTGGTCGCGTCTGGCGCCAACCCTATTCAACGCGTCAGAAGCAGGGCTCCCGGCCTAGTGATCGCAGACGTGGCAGGCATCACGTTTGCCAGCTGCTACGCGCCTCCTAGGTGGAGCCTAAACCAATACAAAGCAATGCTTGACCTGCTAACGGCCACGCTGCGAGACGCCCCCCGTGTCGTTGTCGGGGGTGACTTCAACGCCTGGTCCACAGCATGGGGCAGCAGGTGTGATAACCTGAGAGGCCGGATGCTGTCCGCGGCACTCGAAGACCTCGGCTTGCTCTTGCAGAACAACGCTAGAGAGCCCACCTATCATGGCAGTGGTGCTGCATCGTCATCCTGGATCGACGTTACGTACGCTAGCCCATCGGCTCATGTAACAGAATGGCATGTGACATCACGCTTCAGCTTCTCTGATCATGCCGAGATCAGCTTCATGGTTGGAGAGAAAAACAGTGACAACGGGGTGACACTGCCGAGAGTCGAAGCACTGCCAAGGTGGAAGGTGGGCCATTTCAAGAAGGATGCGTTCCTCGGAGCGCTGGAAGCGGCAGATTTCGACGGGGCAACTACGGTCGCCGAGATTACACGCAGGCTGACCAGCGCCTGCAGCAGGGTGATGCCTTACGTCCGACGCAAACCGGGCAAACAGACTGGTAAGCCCGTGTACTGGTGGAACCCTGAGATCGAAAGGCTCCAGAAGCATTGCCACTGGGCACAGAAGAGACTGCATGTCCAGGCTACAGCAGAAGAGCGCGAACGGCTAGGACAGGAAATGAAGGAAGCAAAGCGACTGCTCACACATGCCATTCGGCGTAGTAAGAAGAGCTGCCTCGAAGAGCTGGCGCGATCGTTGGATGGTAACCCATTCGGTGACGCGTTTAAGATCGCCATGAGCTGGACCCGACGGAGCAGACTGCCACCGGAGGTGGACTCCGACGTTTTGGAAAAGTATGTCGATGAACTCTTCCCACGTCACCCTCCGATGGAGTGGCCTGAATCGGAGCCCAATGCGGAAAACACGCTACGCCCAGTGACACAGAAGGAATTGCACTGCATCGCCAACTGCATGAGCCCGAAGAAAGCACCAGGCTGTGATGGCATTCCAAATGTAGCAATCCGCGCCGCATTGCTAGAACACGGACCGACGTTCCAGCGCCTACTGCAATCCTGTATGGATGACCGGACCTTCCCGGATGAATGGAAGCTGCAGAGACTGGTGCTAATCCCAAAACCGGGAAAGCCACCAGGGCAGGCCTCCTCCAACCGGCCGCTCTGCATGCTTAATGGTGTCGCCAAGGTGTTCGAGCGGGTGATCCTTGATCGCCTTAATGAGCACCTTGAGGAAGGACCAGACGGTTCACTATTGTCGGATCGACAGTATGGTTTCCGACGGGGTCGCTCAGCGATGGATGCCATCAAACGAGCTATGGACGACGCGAAGGCAGCCCTTCAGCCAAACCGCACTGGGACTGTCAGATATCGATGCTGTGCTGCCGTTGCGTTGGACATCAAAAACGCATTCAACACAGCGGGATGGTCAGCAATCGGCAGGGCGCTCGTCGGGATGCAGGTGCCGTCACAACTTGTCGACCTTTTGGGCAGCTACTTCAAACAGCGACAGCTCCTGTACGATACAACAACTGGAGTGAGGAATCGCGCGGTAACGGCTGGGGTCCCGCAGGGTTCCATCCTCGGCCCGACGTTGTGGAACGTTCTGTATGATGGGGTACTACGACTAGCTCTCCCCAGCGGTACCAACATATACGCATACGCTGACGACGTACTTCTGACGAGCTTCGGGTATACCCAAAGGGGAGCCATTCGGACTGCAAAAACAGCAGTCACCGTTGTTCAGAACTGGTTGGAACAGAGCGGACTTCAACTTGCCCCTGATAAGACGGAGACTGTTGTCTTCACCAGAAAGCTGAAGGGCAGAGCGACCAGCTACCGCATGCTTGGAAAGCAGCTGCAGGTGTCAACAACTATGCAGTACCTTGGAGTGACACTGCAACAAAGGCTGAGCTGGACACCACATGTTAAGCGCATTGCAGAGAAGGCAGCCAGGCGCCTGGGAGCTCTGCGCTTTGCGATGCGCAATCACAGCGCCCCAACGAGCGAGACGCGGAGTATCCTGGCTACAGTGGCAGAGTCGACAATTCGTTACGCGGCTCCCATTTGGGCGGACGCGGCAATGGAAGTGCAGACTAACCGCCGAATCCTCCGACGCGTGCAGAGAATGTCGGCACGAGGGGTGGCAGCAGCCTTTAGCACCGCAGGCTACTGGGCCACCACCCTAATTGCCGGATTGACGTCCATTTGTATGGTGTTACGGGAGGACGCCAGGTGCTACCGTGCCAGAAGAGAGGGTCCCCTGGAAGAGGCTGGCTCTGTCAGGGAAACTGAGCGGCTCGTCACCTACACGGAGTGGCAGGACGTGTGGGATCGACGAGCAACGTCGAGAAACGCCAGTAGCAACATCCGCTGGACGCATCGGCTCATCCCGGATGTACACAGCTGGTGTCGTCGCCCGCATGGAAGGGTGGACTTCCATCTGACGCAAGTCCTGACTGGGCACGGTTTCTTCCGCTCCTACCTGCACAGAATGCAGCTCATCGACTCGCCTGACTGCAGCGCCTGCCCAGGTGTGCCGGAGACCGCTGAGCACGTGGTATTCGAGTGCCCACGCTTCATGAGCGAGCGACACCATCACCTGAGGGTCTGCACACCCGAGGACATGGTGCCCCAGATGATGGAGAGCGTGGAGCGCTGGAACGAGATAAGGCTGGCACTGCGCGACATCACCCGAAGGCTCCAGCGCGAGTGGAACGTCCACCAGGAGCAGGAGCGACGGCGACGAGCTGCCGTTGGGACAGCGCGAAGGACAGCGGCGGAAGTGCGGCGCCTGGCACGGAATGCAGCCCAGCGCCAGCGCCGCTCAACACAGTAAATGTTTTGTTTTGTTTTGTTTTGTTTTGTTTGTTTTTTGTTAGGTTAGTTAGTTTTAGCTGTGTAAGGGTCCAGGCCTTCTGGGTTGCCTGAAAAGGAACGTGTCCCGGGGGTCTGGACACACCCAGTTCTTGAATAAAGAACACCAATATTAAAAACCGATCGCGCCTCATGCTCACTCCGTGCGCTGCGAGATCGCTCTCCACCGGCCTCGTTGCAGGCAGAGGGGCGTTCGATCTCACTCGTCTCAGCCTTCCTCCGCCGCGTCGCAGGCAGAGGGGCAGCCTCGGGCATTCAAAATTGTTCACTGGGCTCTCTTTTACCCATTTCGCTAGTACTAGTGGATGGCGATTCCAAAATTTTATCGGCTACTGTCGCCTGGTCATCTAAAGTTGCCAACGCCATCGCTGCAATTATTGAGCGCGTCGTGTTCGGCAATGCGCGTAGCCAAATGTTGCTGACTACCGCGTCCGAACACCTTTCTCCACCTAGGCGTCTCATTTCCTGCAATAGGGTCGTTGGTTTACGGTCCCGAAGGGTGTGTGGTGTGGTCCCCCGCCGGCAGCACTGCCATGAGCTGCCTTGAGGGGGTTCAGAGGAGGTTTACGAGATGCGCCATCCGTCGATTTGTTGGTGCTGCCTCCCCTATTAGACCCCCTTATCGCATTCGCTGCCGTATGCTTCGCCTTCCCAGAGTTGAGGATCGCCTCACGATGGCCAAGGCGCTCTTTTTTGCCAATCACCTTCTTCAAAACATTGACGCTCCTAATCTCCTCGCCTCTCTTCCTTTCTATGCGCCATCCCGACATCTGCGGGATAGGCCGCTCTTTCTAATCCCCTCTCGTCGATCTCGCCACGGTCAGATCGATCCATTCCTGCGTGCCCTTTCGGCCTTCAACGAAGCGAGTAGCCTGTTCGACTTCAATGCCGCTTTGTCACTCTTCCGTTCCCGTCTCCTTGATTCCTTTTTATAATCCCCTCCTTCCTCTTCCTCTCCTTATTCCACATCCCTATCCTCTTTAGTCTGTAAGCATTGTTTTCTTCTCTTCTCTGTTTTTCTCCTTTTGCTTTGTTAAGCCTGAACGGCGAACATTTTTGTAAATAAATGAAAATGAAACATTACGCAACAACAAAATCGAAAATCAAATAAAGCATATTTTTAAATCACAAATTTCCGGTACTTATTTGACATAATGTATTAGACACTCTGATTCTGTCATATTGACCTAATTTCACTTTACTTGTTATAAACTGCGTATAATTCTTGATGATATTTTCCCCAAACACTTGAAACACTCATATTCATTTATGACTAGCCATTTAGTGAAGTCAGTTGAGCGTGTATACTGCTAGGATTAAGAAAGGCGTTTATATATGTAGTATAAATTTTATCTCCTTTTGTTACGATTTATACATTGCTATGTAATTATTATTTTCAGATTTCTTTAAAAAAATTAAAATTGGTTTTTTGTTATTTGTCGGCTGTTGCTGTCGTATATTTATTAAGATAGATAGATAGATAGTCTATATGTATAGCGACTTTAATTTAAATTTGTTTGGAAAATAAATTGAGAATAAATAAGAAACACTAATTAAAATAAAATACTGGGTGGTTCAACATGTTTTGCGGTTCAATAACAGCAAACACAAATGAACGAAGAGGTCAAGGAGTTCGTTGGAGGAATTGGCGATGGTCGCGTGCATGCCACAACCAGCGGAAAGTGTCCGAGCCGCACCGTGTCCCTGAGAGGAACAAAAACTAAGAGGTGGACACCCTGAGTATGGCGCGAATAGTTGCTATGGGGCGATTCCCCAGTTAGGAGGAGGGTAGTCGGTAGCCCCGTTGTCGAATATAAACGCGAGGGCAACCGAATATACAGTCATTAAGGTGCGGCTCTACTGATCGAGGGTAGGGCGAAAGCCTCGCACACGGACATCACGATGCGGCTTCAGGAGGATTCGCAGTGAGTGGAGATGGGCGAGGTCATTGCAAACACAAGGCGCCCCAACAACGGCTGCATGCTCCTCGGACTGTAGTCAGAGTCAAAGAGCGCGGACATGACAGTTCAACTACATTTGTCACTAGAAAGCAAGGCGTCAGTAAAGGCGCTGTCGGAGAAGGCGTGGGTCGAGTGCCGCAGGATCAGTGAGACAGAAGAACAAACCAGATAGGACCCAGATCCTCTTGAGGAATGGATTCTTCTACAGGGGAAGGGGTTGTAGCTGGGGCTGCAGAATCGGCGGAACACGCCGTGTTTTACTGCCCACGGTTTCAGTAAGAAAGTGGAGAGCTGCTGACCGATGGCGGCCGCAATCCACTCACACGTTTTTTTTTTTTTTTTTTTTTTTTTTTTTGTTCCGCCGATTCTGCAGCCCCAGCTACAACCCCTTCCCCTGTAGA
>NW_026684665.1:0-78 GCF_943735745.2 Anopheles bellator | reverse complement strand
TTTTTTTTTTTTTTTTTTTTTTTTTTTTTTTTTTTTTTTTTTTGGTATTTTACAAGTAGGGGAATGCATTTACGCACG
>NW_026684664.1:0-5758 GCF_943735745.2 Anopheles bellator | reverse complement strand
TGATCATGCGTTTCCCGTAGCATGAAAACCGGGAGTTCAACTTGAGGAAAATGATTTACAGTTCTCTGATGGAATGTCTTTATTCTCGCTCGTGTAGACGTGAACTGAAGGATCGAGCCGAAACGCGCTCGATCACGTATGGAGTGACAGAAACATAAAAGAGAGAAATAGAGAGCCATAGCGAAACTGGTGAAATGACGGTACGTCAAATTCAAATCGTAACGGCGATGATATACAATATACCGAACATACTGGCCGCCTTGAACTAGCATGTTCAACATAATTATAATGGACTTGGTAGTAACGCGATTTTGGTGACAGGACGAACAACGTTGTCTGCCTTTGCTGTCCTGAGGGTGACAACTCGAACGACTCCATCCTTTCCGGGGTGCGTAGCGGTGATTTTCCCCAAGGCCCAAATCGCTGGTGGCGCATTATCTTCCTTCAGCAGGACCACACGTCCGACGTCAATGGATACTGGCGGATTGCAGCCCTTGCTGGCACGAGTTTGCAGCTGCTGCAGATATTCCGCTTGCCATCTGGTCCAAATGCGCTGTGTACGTTGCTGAGTACGTTCCCAATGTGACAAACGGTTCTCCGAGACTTCCTGCAATGATACTTCTGGAACGCCTTGGAGATTTGTTCCAATTAGAAAGTGGCCCGGAGTAAGTACTTCGAGATCTTCTGCTTCTGTCGGCATGGGCACTAGTGGACGCGAGTTTAAGCACATTTCGATTTGTGCGAGTAATGTAGACATATCTTCGCGAGAGATATTGGAATTGCCGACTTCCCTCAAGAAATGATGTTTTGCTGATTTCACGGCGGCCTCCCATAGCCCACCAAATTGGGGTGCACGTGGAGGAATGAACTGCCAATGGATCCTTTGGCCAGTACACCAGTTGACAATCTTGTCTCGTTCGCTGGAACCCTTTTGTAGCATGCGGAAGACTTTGTGCAGATGGTTTGCTGCACCCTTGAAGCATGTTGCATTGTCGCTGTAAATGGTGATTGGTTTTCCTCTACGCGCGGTAAATCTATGTAGAGCTGCTAAAAAGGCATCAGTTGAAAGGTCGGATACGAGTTCAATATGTACCGCTCGGGTGACAAAACAGATGAAAATGGCAACATAGGCCTTTGTAGCTGTACGATTTCGCACTTCAGATTTGATGAACACCGGACCAAAATAGTCAACACCACAGCTTTCAAATGGTCTGCTTGGTGTTACACGTGATGCTGGTAAATCTGCCATACTTTGTTGAATTAAAGTCGGTCGATGCCGAAAGCAAGTATGGCATTGATGATAAACCTTTCGGGCTAGGTTTCTTCCCGATAAGATCCAAAACTGCAAATGAATGGTGGACAACATCAGTTGTGGTCCTGCATGTAGAAGCTTTCGATGGTAGTACTCCATTATCATACTCGTCAGTGGATGCCTAGCACACAGTACGATCGGATGTTTTGAATCTTCTGAGATATTGGCGTGAATCAGTCGACCTCCCACTCGGATCAATCCTTGAGCGTCGAGCTGTGGCTTCAACCATTTTAAACGACTTGAACGTGATACGTATTTCCCAAGGAGCAAAATGGTGTGTTCTTCACGAAACGATTCCCTTTGAGCCATTCGGCATAGTGCATACTCCGCTGCGTGGAGCTCCTTTGTTGTGAGAGGGTCAATTTCTCCTCGTGCGATGGGAAGTGCTTTGTTGCGTTCGTTGAAACGTTTGTGCAACTTGTTGACATACCTTGACCAATAGGCCATCAGTCGGCATAGTTTGGAGTATGATGAATATCGCACAAATAACCCATTTGCGAAGTCCGATTGAACCACGTTCATGCATCTCAATGCTGACTTCTTGGTCTCTTGTAGCGCTTCTGGCGGCTGAGAATCATCACTATTCTGGTTGGGCCAGACTTCCTTCGGTAACTTGAGCCACGCAGGCCCGGACCACCACCTCTCGTTAACCAGAATTTCGGTTGAGCTTAGACCTCTGGATATGTCGTCGGCAGGGTTGTCCTTTCCTGGCACATAATTCCAGGCTGTGATTGAATGTACCTGTTGTATCTGTGACACACGATTTGCCACGAAAATATTCCAGCGAGCAGGTGACGATCGGATCCAATGAAGTGTTGTAGTGGAATCTGACCAGAAGTAAACCCGATGTGGTAATTTCAGTGCAGAATCGACCTGTTGATATAGCTTTGATGCCAACAACGCTGCACACAACTCGAGTCGAGCGATCGTATGACGAGTCGCTATGGGAGCCACTTTGGATTTAGATGTTAACAATTTGACAGCGACCTGATGTGATGACTCAGTTCTCAAATAGCAACAGGCTCCATATGCCTTCTCTGAAGCGTCTGCGAATATGTGAAGCTCATAATTAGTGGGTGCAGGGAGCGTTACGAACCGAGGTAGTTGAAGTTGACCTAACGCTCCGATTGTTTCGTAGAATTCCTTCCATTGATCTTGCATCTCGGTTTCTAGAGGTTCATCCCAATCGAAGTTCGTTCCTTCGGTGGATTTCGCTGTCCATAAATATTGCATGAATAATTTTGCTCGAGTCACCACTGGACCCACCAGGCCAAGCGGATCAAATATTTTTGCAATTTGTGATAGTACAATCCGTTTAGTGTACGCGTCCACATTTTCCGATGCTTGTACCTTGAAGCTGAGCAGATCTGATTGTGGTTCCCAGATCAATCCAAGTGTTGTGATCGTTTGTTTAGCCTGGAAATTGTGCCATGGATCGATGGCTCCATCCTCCAGGGGTATTGAGTTCAATACCTTAATTGAGTTTGATGCCCACTTTTTCATTGGCATACCAGCCGATGCTAGAATTTTGGATATATCTTCTCTCAAATGTATGGCTGCTGACACGTCTGTCGCTCCGGACAGCAAATCGTCGACGTAAAAATCCATAGAAATTGCATCGGCCGCCGTTGGTGACACGTGGCTCATGTCCTGGGCCAATTTCTGTAAGGTTCTTGTTGCTAAATATGGCGCAGAAGATGTGCCATATGTGACGGTTTGCAGCTGGTATGTGGATATTGGTTCAGCTTGATTTTCCCGCCACACGATCCTTTGAAGTGGTTGATCTACTTCCTGCACCCTTATCTGTCGGTACATTTTTTCAATGTCGCCGACCAACGCAATTGCATGTGTACGAAACTTCAGAAGTAGAGACAGTAAATCCCTTTGTATGACTGGACCCACCAAAAGAATGTCGTTCAAGGCATACCCCGAAGATGTTTTACACGACGCGTCGAAGACCACTCTGGTTTTAGTCGTAGTGCTGGACTCCTTGAACACTGCATGATGTGGTAGAAAACAATGAGAGATGTTAATATCAGGATTGTCCAATTTCTGCATGTGTCCTAGTCGTTCATACTCTCTCATGAACTCGTGGTAAGAACTCTTTACAATTGCGTCTGACTCGAGCCGTCGCTCTAGAGTCCTGAATCGCCGTAGTGCGATACTTTTTGATTCACCCAATTGTTTAGTTGAATCATTTGTTCTCGGCAGTCGCACTGCATACCTTCCCGATGGTTCTCTAATAACTGTGGCATTGTAATGCGCTTCACATTCTGTGTTGGGTTGGTATGATTGTTCCGGGACTGCATCGAGTTGCCAAAAACCTTGTAGCACATTTTCGAGACCGACTGTTGTCACATGACAAGCTAACGATTTGGTCGGAAGTGCCTCTTGCAGAGGTCCACACACGACCCAGCCAAACATCGTTTCCACTAGCAGCGGATCCCCAGCGTCTAGGTGAATCCGTTTCCCGGTGAATAGTTGTTGATAATGTTCTGCTCCAATGATCATGTCGATCGGAGCCGGTTTGTAAAACGTTGGATCAGCCAATTCTACGTCGGGTAGCTTTAGACTGCTTGTACTGACGACACTTGATGGCAAATCAGATGTTGGTTTCTCCATTATGAAAAAGTTCTCTGTGCTGTAGAACGAATTCACCTTCGAATGAATAGTTGCGTGGGTCTCATATTTCACCCGATGCATGCTTTCTGCGATGCCTACTATCTGTGTATTTGTTTTTGACCAGCGAAGCTGGAGTTTTGCAGCCAACCTTTTCGATATAAAGTTGCACATTGATGCCGAATCTAATAGCGCACGAGCGTGATGGCGGTTTCCGTACCGATCCAGTACCCAGACGGTTACCGTTTCTAGTAACACCGTGCTGGCATACACTCGAGCCGATAGGCTGGCATTCGTTCCTGTTGGTTCAGGCATGGACTTGTTTTCGTGTACCAATGTATGATGCTTCTGGGAACACACCCGGCAAACGTGTTTCGATTTGCAGAATTTCACTTGGTGACCAACACTTAAACAATTCCAACACAGTTTTTTTTGTGTGACTACTTCCCGTCGTTTCTGCACGGGTAAAGCTGCCAGTTCGTCACATTGAAACGTTCGATGATGCTCGGCACACATCGCACATTGTTGTGGAGCACTGAACTTGCTGCTGGTGTAGGTAGCCTTTGTGTTGGTGGTCTTCGGCGTCTGCCTTGCACCGTCTTCCTTTGTTTGATGCGTTTGCTGCCTAACACTGCCTGTCGTTCGCTCCGCCGTCTTTCGTGGTATGCGCGTTACTGATATTGCGTCTTCCGTTACGTCTTCCATGAAATGAGCAAACGACGCGAGGCTACTGGTTCCGTCACGAATACGCCGTGCCCACTGCATACGATACTCGCAAGGTAACTTTTCTACAAGCTCCGTGATCAGCATCGGGTTTTTTAGATGTTCGACCATACCCGCCGACCGTACGTGTTCGCAGAGTGACTGCGCCACTTCTCCGAATTCGATTAGACTCTCCAGGTCATCGGCTCGAGGGGATGGGGTTTTTCTAACGCGATCGATCAGAACGTCCAATAGCAATTCGGGACGTCCAAAGCGTCTCTGGAGAACATGAATGACACTTGGAACTGATGAGGGGAGTAGAAGACGGCCTCGAACTGCTTCTTTCGCTGCCCCTTTCAAACACCCTTGCAGACGAATCATATTTTCGCCATTTTGAAAACCACACGCGTTGGTGGAGAAATTAAAACTGCTAATAAACGTCGGCCATTCTGCGGGATCACCGCTAAAATCCGGCAGATCCTTCGGCAATGACTGGCGAGCTGCTTTCTGCTCCTTGGTGAGCGTCCATGATGATGCTTCTACGCCGACGCTTGTGGGTAAAGCATTTTCTCGCATTTCAGCGATTTCCGGCCTTGGCTGTTCTAGCTCGGTTCTCATCCGTCGGATCTCCTGTGTAACATCACCTTCTCGGTGACTCTCGACATTGTGCTGTGTGACCCAGCTGGCCACACGGTCTGCTGCAGGGCTCACGCTGGAAACAATATCGTCTTCTTCACCTAGTTGTTCTTCCAGAACACGATATTTTTCCTGCACGAACTTCTCTTCTATGTCTGCTTCCTGCTTCAGCCGATCTAGCTGCCTGTTTTTCTGCTCCTCCAACATTTCGATTTTTAGGGTAGCTCTACGATCACGCACTGAAGATGTCGTGGATGCCGTTGACGACCGTACTCGCCGTTGTCTGGCATCCGGTTGCCGGATCACCGGTGTCAATCCGAATGCCGCCTGTTGCTCCGCACTCGCGGAACCCGAAGCCTTGGTCTCAGACATAATGGCACTGTCTGCACTGTCTGCACTGTTTCACCTTGTAAGCGTAGCTGATCCGGTTCGAAGGACCAAATGATCATGCGTTTCCCGTAGCATGAAAACCGGGAGTTCAACTTGAGG
>NW_026684663.1:0-5759 GCF_943735745.2 Anopheles bellator | reverse complement strand
CGGATATCTGGTATCTGGCATTACTCATAACGCGTATCTCGATCAGCAATCTCTCAGGAGGGGCCCAGGAGGGGTTGAATGGAGTCGGCGGGTGTTGGGGAAGTCGGGGAGACCGGCAGCCACCACCACCACTAGGACCTTATCAAATTGCAATTTTTATTACTAAATCCTGTTTCCCTGTGGGTGCATCGGATCGATACCGGATACCGGACGTGGACCTCTTAACCGTGGACCGTGGACTGGGCACGGTGCAGGGCGGTAGCAGCGGGGGCGTAGCAGCAGGTAGCCTAGTGGCAGCGTGCTCGTGGCCGCGGTGCCAAGAAACGTAATCCGAAGCCGAGTCCAAATTCAAACGAAACGATAAGAAAGGGAACCCCTTGTGGTGTTCCCAAGGCTCCCAAGTGCTGCCATTACCATCCACTCTGCCATCGTGCCACTTGATCAATCGATTTACAATCGCCATGGTTTGTATCGCCTGGCTGCGAATGATGATTGGTTCGGTCGGTTTCTTGTTACTTCATTAGTTGCACTGTTTGCCTTCACCTTAATGCTTCGTTTTGCAACGCCTTTCGTGGTTTACTTTCTGCTACTCTTTTCGCACATTTTTCGCTTTGCTTAAGTTGCTTTTCTCATTCCGTTTGTTCGTCTATTCTTTCATTCCAACTTTGCTTTTTTATTTTCTTCTATTTACCGCTTTTCGTCTTACTTTTCATGTCTGCTGTCGCTTTCTTCACTATTTGTTTGGCTACGCGTTGGAGTTGATGTTGTGTTGTCAGTTTTCAGCTCTCGTTTCTTTCTCTGTGTTGCTTTCGCTTTGCAGACACACGCTTTTGCAACGGTTTCAACTACCGATTATTTGACGTTTTGAAACGTCAAGCTTCATTCTGAAAATTTCTAAACATTTAGTAAGAAACATTAACATTTACGAAATGGGACCGCTAAAACGCTGGACTTGGGCTTGGACGATTTGGTTTCAACGCCCTGGTGCCCTCGGAATCTTCGTAGTCCAAAAACTCTTGAGGGACCACCACAATATCTGGTAGGACTGTATCTATTGATAGGTGCTATTTTTATCGCTGGTCAGTGTGAGTTAAAACAAGTGACTTGTCAAACGTTGATGGAGTTCATGGAAACATGCTTGCTGGCGCTTCAGGTCCGACGCTCAGAGCTCGCTGGAAGTGCCTGGGAAAGAAAACGGCCAGCCAGTAGCACGGTCAGCAGATGTTCCGGAAATCGCCGGACGCACAACTTCGGCCGACAGTTCGCTCGACTCGGACACTATTTGCATTCAATGAGTGTCTCGTTCGCCGACCCATCCCATCTCTCTCTCTCTCTCTGACTACTCGCCCTGACGGACGTCTGGACGACGCAGGCTAACTTCCCGCCGCCGAGAGCCGAGAATGTTGTGAAAGGAAAGTTGTGTTTCCACTTTTACCTTTTCTTTCTCATTCACAATTTTTCCTTCACAGCTTTCCGTCCGGTGGGCCCACCCGTGCCCGTCACCGACTGTGGCAGGATCGGTTCCGCCTGAAACGAGCCGTAACGAAAGACATTAGTCCACGCGAGAGTGTACCGGGCCGAGGCGGCTCGGATGTCCTGGAGCGGGGGCCCTCTGCAGGAGTCTCCACTTCGGTCCCGAAGTCCCGGGTCCCGGGGCCGGGCGAGTTCTAGAGATCTACGAAATGTGGGGAAAGAAAAGAAAAACGTGGTGCGTAACGGTGCTTTCAGTCAATATACCGATCGACCGTATGCAACAATGGAGACACAAATTTATGCAAATACCACGATATATTTTCCTCCGGCCAAGTGTTCCGGCCATTCTGCCGGCGGCGCAAGTAGCGAAGGCCCTCGCCGGTGAAAGCCAAAATCTGTGGCAAGGCCTATCCAGCTGGAAGGGGGGGGCAAAAAAAAAAATACTCCGTCCTAAAGCTCAGCGAAACCAGAACGTCGGCCCTGCGCCTAAGCCACAGAAGCCAATCAGAAGAAGCTGCCTTAGCTGGGGCCTAGCCTAACACATCGGGGGGCTAAAAAGTTCCGAGCCCGAGTAGGAAAACGCGTTTAGTTTTTTTGTACAAAACTTGACTTGATTCATCAACGACTCGAAGAGCCACACAATCATTCCCGAGAGGTGGCTTTAGTTTCAACGATAACCTCTTCATTCGAGCGAAATTTCCGCATTTTTCGGGAGATCCTTTAGATTTGTGCCTTCAAACACTCCGATAACTTTTACAGAATATTCACCTTTGATGGTACTTCCTTTCTTAAGGTTGTCTGATGTTTCGGGCCTCATTTGGACGAATGCGGTAAATGCAGAAACACTCGAGCACCACCTATATGCTGGGCTTGGAACTTTTCAGCCCACGTATTCGGACCCGGAATCGGACGTACCAAATCGACCCCACGAAAAGACTGTACGACTGACTGGGGTGAGTGTGAGGGGCGAGAGAGCGAGAAGCCAAACGAATATGACACGGGAATGAAACAATAGGGTCCAATAGGGCTGGTAGTTCCAGGTCCGTGATCCGAGTGCCTAGCCTAGAGTCTATCGCCGAGAGTTCGCCCTCTGGAAGGAATGTATCCGGTGGGCAGAGTGAGAGCGAGAGGGAAGGTGAGAGGGAGAGCTACTTTTTAACGAAATGAACGAAGATACAAACCCCCCCACGATTCGGGGTGCCAGAGCCGAGAAAGGCGCAAAAAGAAATCGAAACGAGAAGTAATGGAGTAGAGTGTTGCTGCTGCTGCTACCGTCGCCGCTGTTACGCATGCAATCAACTGAAATTGATTTACTCGTTCTTTTCAACGCTGCCGAAGGAGGTACACACCCGGCGGCTACTGCCACTAGTGCCGTGCCTCGGTAACCTCGGGGCCTGGACCAAGGTTTCGGTTTACGGTGACTACGGTGCCTCGTGGCGGTATTGGCAAAGATGCAAATGGGTTGCCTATACGCAGATAATCTTCCGATCCGCTCCTGTGTATCTCCATTTTTGGCTCTATTATTCATCGCCCATTTTCCCCCGTTCCCCAGCACCAGCATCGTGGTTGGGCTAATATTGAGCCCCAAGCCTTTCCACCGTGGAGCTGGATGTGGAGCTGCTGGAGCTGATGAGTTTCCGTTGAACCCGTTTTGGACCAGTGCACCGGGAGTGCTCCCGGAACCCGGGGATCTCGCCTCGGTTTTAATTAGCTCGTGAACACCGCTCGTCTGAAGGCCTGGAGTCTGTGTTGGTTGGCTGTGGCCCGCCCAGAAATCACATCTTTGACACGCGCGCCTGTCATCGCAGGCGAAGACATTATCATCAAGAGATTGCCATTTGGCGAAACGCCGACTTCCAGCTCCAGTAGCTCGGCTGGGGGAGTGGTGTTTGTGGAGCACCCCTTGGAACCGTTGTCACGCTCCCAGAAGCTTCGTTGGGATTGGTTTGGGGTAGCATCCACACGCAGCCCGAAGATCCCGAACCTACCCACCCTTCTGTGCGTGTCAATTTTGAGACGATTGTGAGAAGCGTTCTCGAAATCGTACTCTACAAGTTGATGCCCGTTGCTGCTCTCGTATCGTCCCAGGTTGACGTCGTCCTCAAATACCAGGTGATACCAGAAGAATTAGTAGTGCCCGAATTGATGGATTGATGACGATTTGAAGATGACTCGTTCGATGATTCTCCAGACCACAGGACTGAGCGAGATTACTGGCCTAGCTTCAGAGCCAGGGCCGGTCTGATGTCCGTCCGACCCAACACGGTGGCGCCATCTACTGGGCAGCAAAGGCGATTGCCATTCTGGGACTGCGTTTTGAAGCGAGAAAAGGCTCGTCGCAGGCCCACGGTGAGTGGCGGCAGGATGAGCCTGCTCTGGACACTGAATGCGAGTGGAGAGGAGTGGGAGGGGGTGGGGCTGTAGGGTGGACCTAAAATGGCCTGTGGCAGACAGTAATTCCCTTCTTTTTTTTTGTTCCTCGTCGCGTGGCAGCCATCCGAGCGCCGACCATATTTATGAGGGCTGCCTCTGTGTGTGCTTTCGCGGGGTGTGTGCTAAATGATGCGTTGCAACAATAAAGAGGAGCAGGAGCAGAGAAGAGCGGATCCCCGGAGGGGGTGGGCATTTAAAAGTGCGCCAGGACTCGCGGGCATTTGCTGGGCTGCTGATTCCGCTATGTCTTGCCCATAAATCACCTCGCCCGATTACAACACACACACACATACACAGTGGCGGCCATTTACGTTCCGCCCTTTCCCTTCGCCCCGCCACATCCATTTCGCGCTCGCTGGGTGGCGGGCGGGGCGGGGGGGGCTTGCTACATAAATTTGGTGAGGAACAGCGTCGACGGCCCTCTCTACTTCTTGGCTCCGGCTAACGGCTAACGACCCTTTGTTCTCCAGGGCGGGCGGGTTGAGGGGGAGTGGGCGCAGGGAAGGGGGGTGGGGAGGGGATGAGCAAAACAAAACCTCGTTCCTCGAGACTCGAGCGAGAGACGAGAGAACTTAAATAATGTCGGTCCGGTCGGTTCGGGCGAAACTAGTCCGGGGGACTAGGCAGGCTGGCTGGCTGGCTGGCTGGGGGGAGGCCGGCGGTGGGTGGAAGGAGCGCATAGTTTGCCGCTGGGTTGTGCATAAAATATATCCCCCCCTCACCCACACACACAGAAAGCAGCCGCTAAGTCTGCTGTGGAGCGCTTGGCTTGGCTTGGCGCTTCTTCCCGCTCTTGGGTCACGCTCAGGCATCTCTCGCGGCGGTCGTAACGGGAAGCGAGCCCCGCCCCACCCACACCCACACAGACATCCGTGGCATAGCCAGCATAAACATGAAAATGGCACGCACGGCATGACGCGCCCTGCGGCGTAGGGGGCGAGACCTCCAAAGTGCCCGGGATCGCCGGTAATGACGGAATTGTGGAACACCACTTCTACCCCGTCCACGGTACGGAATGGCTCCCGCGGCCCCCGAATTAGGGTTTGGGATTGGGCTTGGCCGCAGCATCGAGCGTACCTGAGAGGCCACAGCATTCACGTGCATTCCACATACCGGCGAACGCCCCGCGGTTGCGGCGATGGCAGGTGACAGCTAGATGAAACCGCCGGCCGAGACCAAAGGAGAGTGCAACAGTAATAAGTTCCATTGGCGGGGGGGAAACAAGGAACGTCATCGTCGTATGGTTCAACAGATAGTTGGGGCCATCGCACGGTCTGTCAACTTTCGAAGAGTGTCTGAAGTGATTGGACCGAAGGATCCCATGTTGCAGTCGGTTACGGACGAGGCGACAGTAATAGCTCTACTTACTAGCTGCTTCACGGATAATTCTGTCTAATTAGGACCAACAATTTCTTTACCGTTCCCAGGGCACCGTCCAGGTCCAATGTGCCTCAAGGTCAGACTCAAGACTCCAATAAAGACCGGCCAGCATCGAACTGGACTACGGCGACGATGACAGGCAATTGTTGAATATTTTTGGCGCTAGAAGAGGATTACACAGACTAGTGGTCCTCTGTGGTCCTTGATCAATGCACTGCTGATAGAGGCAGGAAATGGATGTAGGAAATTGTAAACGGAAATGAGCGATTCCGAAAGAAGATACCTTACCCATAGAGTGATATTTTCAAATACATTACGCCTCTGCTCAGATGAAAAGCTTTCTTTCGCTAGCTTCATCTGTAGCTTCATCTATTTACTACTACTACTACTGCTGCTATTACCTCCTTTACTCACTGCTGTGATGCTATTATTGGCTGCACAAAAAAATGTCTTTTGCCCGTGAGTTTCTTTCT
>NW_026684662.1:0-5762 GCF_943735745.2 Anopheles bellator | reverse complement strand
CCAAATCGGTTCAGCCGTTCTTGAGTTATAAGTGAACCACATCTTATCTTCTTATCTATCTATCTATATATATAAAAGAAAGTCGCCTAAAGGTCACACAATTTATAACTCAAGAACGACTGAACCGATCTGGCTGAAAATTGGTGTGGAGGTAGCTTAGAACCCAAGGAAGGCTTTAGGATACTTTTTATATTCCGACCGTGTCACAATAAATCTGCACAATGATTTTTCTTCGTACTGAAACGAGACAGACAGAGTGCGTAACAGCAAACAATTGTTCGCTTCTCTTTCTCGCTAATGCAGCGTCTCCTCCTCCCAAGCAAAAATAAGCCCCCCCACCCCCCACCCCTCTCTCACGACCGCGTGTTTTCATTCCTTTCTCGAGAAAGGCCAGACAGAGAGCGTCACTACGAGCAAAGGTTGGGCGAGTTTACAGCGAGTCTCTCTCTTTCGTATGTTCTCGCGAGTCTCTTTCGTGCGATTACTTTGACGATTTGACAGTCTCTCTCGCACATTCTCGAACATTTGGAAATTTTTTATTGTTACTTAGCTGTCGTTTTTATAACTTTCAAAATGTATTGAAGTAACCCGCGAACACAGCGTAGTATCGTGATATACCAGACAGTGAATAACAAGTGCCTCATACATTTCCTTAACAATGCCGCGACCAAGACGGTCGAATCTTTCCCGACAAAGCCGTAATGCAAAAACTATGCGAAGTGTTGCGAATGAAATGACTGAAGAACAAAAAGAAATTGCTCGCGAAAGGACTCGGTTGGCAAACAGAAATCGGCGAGCGAAAAATAGAAACGCACAAGTAGATAATCTTCGACAAGATGCCGATTTGAATATTCGCTCAGTTTTTGTTGCAGAAGAAGAAGCTGATTTGTATCGGGCAGCGTTTCGATACAATTGCATCGCTAAGTACAGCGAGCATAAGAGCGTTCGCATTGGGCCAATGAACGTTCATTGTGATAAGTGTGATGCGTTGAAATTTTCCGGAGAAACGGCCGGATTGTGCTGCCTCAGCGGAAAAGTTAAATTGCCTTCACTGACTCCGCCACCAGAACCAATGGAATCATTGCTTCGTGGCGAAACTCCCGAATCACGTCATTTTCTGGAAAACATTCGAAATTACAATGGCTGTTTCCAAATGACGTCATTTGGGGCAAAGATTATCAATGAACGAGGATTTAATCCGACATTCAAGGTATTTATTTATTTTTTTTTACTAACACACAGTATAGTGGAAGAATAACTTATTATAGTTATTCCTACGTATTATGTTTCTTCTTCTTCTTATTGGGCAACAAACGCTGAGCGCTCTTAGCCTGAACCAGAGACAATGTTAATCTCTGATGCTTTCTGTAAGGGTTTGCTTTTACGGACGGGGTTGTTGGTCCCGCGCCAACTCCCTCTGGCACGCCGGTATCGGGAATCGAAACCATGGCCGGTTGTGTGACAACTGGTCCCGGGATTCTAACCCAGGGCAGCTGCGTTGACAGTGACGAGCGTTACCGACTGCTCTACACTGATAGTAATACTGATTTCGCTTTTGATTTCGTAGATACAAGGACAGATTCACCATCAAGTTGGATCACTGCTACCACTAGAAGACACAGCGAATGCACAGTATAATTTTTTACAAATATATTTCATGGGCAATATGGAAGAACAACTTGATCGGCGCCAACAGATTTATGCAGCAACAATGAAAAGAGCAATTCTTCGAGATCTGCAGCAACTACTTCATGAACATCATGCGTTGGTCAAGCTGTTCAAGAGCGCATTGGAGCGCATGCCAAATGATAACTACAGAGTCGTGATTAGAGCAGATAAACGACCATCTGGAACACACGAACGCACATTTAACGCTCCAACCATAGATGAAGTTGCCGTCCTGATTGTCGGTGAAAACACAGAAAGACGTGATATTGTGCTTACACGTCGCGATACTGGGAAACCGCAACAATTATCTGAATCACATCGTTCATATGACACGTTGCAGTACCCGTTGATGTTTTGGCAAGGAGAAGATGGATATTATTTTAATATCAAAATGATAAATCCAACAAATGGCGAGTATCAATATCATAGTTCAACATAATATACAGTTTACATTGTTTGATTTTAAACTGTTGTTTGGTTTAAAAAACAACATTAAACTGTTTATTTGCAGAAAAAATAAGAGGTTGTTTGTATAGATAAAATTGGACTAATTGCAGGCAACCGATTCAAAATACTAAATTTACTGTTTTAATTTCAGGTGAACAAATAACAAAGAATGTTAGTTCCATGAATTATTACGCGTATCGTTTGATGATCCGAAAAAATGCTGACAATCATTTGCTGCGATTTCGTCGACTGTTTCAGCAATATTGCGTCGACATGTACGTCAAAATAGAAACGGAACGTTTAACTTATCTTAAATTGAACCAAGCCAGACTGCGTTCTGAAGAGTACATAGATTTACGTGATGCAATTGCTACTGAAAGTAATCCAGCTAATATTGGTCGATTAACCATTCTACCGGCGACGTATATAGGTAGCCCACGCCACATGCATGAATATGCACAAGACGCAATGACCTATGTTCGTCATTACGGTCGGCCAGATCTCTTCATTACTTTCACCTGCAATCCGAATTGGAAAGAAATTGTTGAATTGCTGCTTCCCGGACAAAAACCAAGTGATCGACATGACATCACAGCACGTGTATTCAACCAAAAAAATGCAGTGCCTGATAAAACTCATTGTTAAAGAACGCGTCTTCGGAGTTACGCGATGCTGGATGTATTCTATCGAATGGCAAAAACGAGGCCTACCACACGCACACATTCTCATTTGGTTAGCGGAAAAAATTCAAGCAGACCAAGTGGATGATATCATATGTGCTGAGATTCCCGATCACGAAGCAGATCCAGACCTACATGATATTGTAATTAAAAATATGATTCATGGACCGTGTGGCACCATCAATCCCCAATCACCTTGCATGGTCAACGGCAAGTGTTCCAAACGATATCCCCGGCAATTAACAGCGGAGCCCATCACTGGAAACGATGGTTATCCACTGTATCGGCGTCGATCACCCGATGATAACGGTCGAACTGTCACAACAAAAGTGAACAGAATGGATTTCGTTGTCGACAGCAGTTGGATTGTTCCATATTCGCCACTTATTTCCAAAACATTCAAGACACACTGCAACGTTGAGTATTGCAATTCAGTAAAATCCATAAAGTACATTTGCAAATATGTCACGAAAGGCAGCGATATGGCGGTTTTTAACATCCAATCCGACGAAGCGCAATCCAATCCGAACCCACATCCGAATCCGAATACCTACGATGAAATTACGCGCTATCAAGTTGGTCGTTATGTGAACTGCAATGAAGCGATTTGGCGTATATTCGCATTCCCTATTCACAAACGTCATCCTACTGTTGTGCATTTGGCGGTGCATCTGGAGAACGGCCAAAGAGTTTATTTCACAGATTCGAATGTTGTTCAACGTTCTGAAACTCCTCCAGCGACAACATTGACCAGTTTCTTTGCAATCTGCAGAGAGGATTCATTTGTACGAACTTTGCTTTACTGGGAAATGCCACGTTATTACACGTGGAATGCTGCATCGAAGAAATTTCAGCGACGGAAGCAAGGCGATGCAGTTCCTGGTTATCCGGATGTGCGTTCTACTGATGCTCTTGGTCGTATGTATACAGTTCATCCAAAAAAATGATGATTGCTTCTATTTGCGGTTGTTACTGGTAAATGTGCGTGGGCCAACGTCATTTAAGTCACTACGCACTGTTAATGGAACAATATTCCCAACATATCGAGCTGCATGTGAAGAACTCAATTTACTAGAAAACGATTCCCATTGGGAAACGACAATCGCGGAAGCCATTATCTCGGCATCTCTAAGTCAGATACGCACATTATTTGCTATCATCATTTCGACATGCTTTCCATCGAAACCAACTAACCTGTGGCACAAATACAAGGATAATATGTCAGAAGATATTTTATATCAAATTCGTGTCAATTCCAGCAATCCCGATCTTGAGATGAATGAAGAGATACATAAAAAAGCTTTACTCTTGATCGAAGACATGTGTTACTTCATGTGCGGTAGTTCATTAGACAGGCTAGGGATGCCAGCGACAAACCGTGAAATTAATAACGAATTTAATAGAGAATTGCAACGGGAACGTGAATATGATCACCACGAGTTAGATTTAGCAGTTCAAACGAATGTACCGCTGTTGAATCCACAACAAAAGGAAGTTTACGATACATTGATGAAGGCACGATGGAAATGGTGGATTATATTTCCTAGATGCCCCTGGTGGAACTGGTAAGACGTTCCTAATTTCAATCATTTTAGCCACTGTTCGTGCGAGATCTCACATTGCGATTGCGGTTGCTTCTTCCGGAATAGCAGCCACAATGTTAGAGGGATGCCGTACGGCTCATTCAACATTTAAATTGGCGTTAAATCTTCATACTATTGAAGAACCAACATTGTATATTTCAAAAAACTCCGCATTGGCCGAAGTATTATCAGAAGCGAAAATCATCATCTGGGACGAATGTACAATGGCGCATAAACGTGCATTAGAAGCACTTAACCGAACATTGAAAGATCTACGCAATGACTCGAGATGTTTTGGAGGCGCAATGATTTTACTGTCTGGAGATTTCCGCCAAACACTACCAGTAATTCCAAGATCAACGGCTGCCGACCAAATATACGCTTGCCTCAAATATTCGAACCTATGGCGCTATGTGAAGACACTTCAACTGACAACAAACATGAGAGTTGCATTGCTTAATGATACATCTGCTGCAGCTTTCTCTGAGCAATTGCTGACTATCGGTAATGGTCGAGTTCCTGTCGACGAATCAAGCGGATTGATTTCATTTCCTCAGAATTTCTGTAACTTTGTCTCATCGAAAGACGAACTTATCAACAAAGTAATTTCCATTTCCATTTCCAATAATTTCCAACTACAAAAATAAGGGATGGTTGAGTGAGCGAGCAATTTTAGCGGCTAAGAATACAAATGTAGATGACCTAAACTACATAATTCAGGATAAGATCATTGGAACAATCTGTTCATTAAAATCCATTGACAGTGTTACAAATGAAGATGATGCTACCAACTATCCAATTGAATTTTTAAACTCCTTGGATGTGTCCGGCTTACCACCGCACAATTTACGCCTAAAGGTTGGCTCCGTAGTAATCATGCTTCGAAACATAAACCAACCAAAACTGTGCAACGGAACGCGTTTGGTGATAAGCAAATTGATGAACAATGTGATTTACGCGACGATACTTAGAGGAAAATTTGAAGGTGAGGAAGTTCTCATTCCGAGGATCCCTTTGAGCCCAACCGATATGCCGTTTAAGTTTAGAAGACTTCAATTTCCGATCCGTCTTGCATTCGCTATGACCATTAACAAATCACAAGGCCAATCCTTGAAAGTTTGTGGTCTGAATTTGAAAAATCAATGTTTTTCACATGGTCAATTATATGTGGCATGTTCACGCGTCGGAAGACCATCTGCATTGTTTGTTTTTGCTCCTGATAATAAAACCAAAAATGTAGTGTATCATAAGGTGCTGAACTGAACAAAAAGGAAAGCTAATCATAATAAAAAATATTTACTACATAAAATCCAAAACCTGCTTACTAATTGCCTTTGGGGCGGAACAAAGTTCGCCGGGCCTGCTAGTTCTTTTATATATATCA
>NW_026684661.1:0-5767 GCF_943735745.2 Anopheles bellator | reverse complement strand
AATGATTATCGATGGTACGTCCCTCCGATGGGTTTGCCATTAGTTTCGCGCCTTAAAATGTGCTCCTCCTTTCAGGTGAAATCCAACAGCGAGGTGTTGTATTGCCCTTCACCGCCGACATCTACCGCCCGATGTTGGCCCGGCTGGAACAGGAAGGGTTGACGGCGACGACAACAAAGTACGTTTACGGGTCGGCTGAGGTGTAAACCCGAGCGTAAATACTGTTTGCATACGCGTGCTTACAAACAGAGGATAATTTAAGTTCTTATTTGCCGGTATAGCAACAAAATGAAAAAAACAACAGACAATAATATTCAGAAACCATTTTTTTTCTCTTCTATTTCTATTTTCTCGGACCAAAAACACGAACGTAAACACGTTTGACAATTCGTTTTTATATTTTTGCTGCCACACGAAGCGTAAACGTTTTGACGTTACAAATTAATTTTACGCTAGTAACAAATTAATTGTAATTAATTAGCCCCAGTAATACAGTTTTATTTGTTTTGTGGACGACATCACATTAAGCTCAGTTGTTGTAACCATTTTTCAATTTGCGTCCTTAATTCTATGATTTTATATTCCGGTAACATAATCATGTCTACCGCTGGATGATGCACCCGGTAGCACTGATTCAATGCATCTATACAGAAAAATAAGTGAATGTACTATTTAATATAAAAATAATACACTATACTCACTCGTGGTAGGAACCAGTAGGAGAGAATGTGGTGCTGGAGCCACCGAGGGCGGTGGAGGTGGTGGCATAGCAACATATTGCGTAGGTTGTTCGACTGTAAACATTGTATATTAATAATTAATAATTCAAGTAAATAGTGCATATACTCACTCGTTGTCGGTAGATGCACCCAGGGCGGTGGTGGTGGTTGTGCAGACTGCAGAACTGGCGGTGGAGGTGGCGGCATAGTAACATATTGCGTAGGTTGTTCGACTGTAAAAATTGTATATCAATAATTAATAATGATAATAATAATAATAATAAATAGTGCACTATACTCACTCGTTGTCGGTAGATGCACCGAGGGCGGTGGAGATGGTTGTGCAGACTGCAGAACTGGCGGTGGAGTTGGTGGCATAGCAACTGATTGCGTAGGTTGTTCGACCGAGGGACGAACGGTCGCCACCGTTCGTGGAGCCACCGAGGGCGGTGGAGATTTCACAACTGATAATGAAAAACGAGAAGTTAATTTAGTTAAAATTCAGACTGATTGATAACACTTACCTAATCGTGGCATAGGCAACCAAACCGTGGCAAAGGATGGGGTGTTAACAGGAGAAGGGACGGAAGGGTTAGGAGAGGGCGAGGGAGAGATGGTAATAGGAGAAGGGACTGAAGGGTTAGGAGAGGGCGAAGGGACTGGAGAGATGGGAGGACGGGGGGAAGGAGCCTGAAGCGGAGTAACATTTAAATTGCAAACGGTTGTGGAACAGGAAAAGGATGAGGTTGTGGTGGCTGTAGACAGGCGGCGGTGGTTTCCGGACGATTGGATTGGATTGGATTGGATTGGGCGCCGTGCCGATGTCCTTCCACGTATGCGCGCGAGTATATCTGCCAGTACAACACAGCAGTGCATCTGTTTGTTTTGACCATGGGGTTGTTTAAGGTGGTTTCTCCAACACCTAGTGGTTCGCTCGTGCACTCTCTTCCAGGTAGACATGCATTTATCCTTCGGTATTTTCACTTGCAGCGCTATCTCCTGCCACGCTTTTTCTAGCTGTTCACTTAAGGGGGTGCGGGGTTCTTTGGGTTGGGCAAAATAAACACAATCATAGCGTTTAATTTGTTGCACCAATCGAAATTCTTCAAGCGTAACGTGCGTCATTTCTAGACTCAACTCCGGCGGCTAAGGCTTTGCGCAAGGTTGTTTTGATTTGATTGTCAAATATGCAAAAAGTGCTCGAAGTTTCAGTTCAACGGTTATCGACTCACCTCCCCTCCCACATGCACAGATGCCAGAAAAACATAAACGATAAGAGCGATAATTACATGTTCAATGCCCGATAGAGGGCGCTAGGGCACGATGATTTGAATACGAATAAAATAAAAAAAAATTTATAAATACGATAAAATAAAGGTTTTTGCCATGTTACTTTGTTTGTTGTGAAATGAGAAAAAAGGTAAATTATTGCAGATCAGATTAGTTATTGCATCAGATTAGATTTTAGATTGTTATGGGATATTTTATTGATCAGGTGGGTTAAAAGATATTCTATTTTAAGATATTGATTTTGTGATAACACATTCTTTGTGTGAATTTCAGGGCGACATTGTAGGCCACTTCCGTGTCGTGTGTTTACGGATGACGATTCTTTTTATGTAAAGTGCGTACAGGGACTGTTAAAACCACAATTTATGGTCTATGGTGAGCCGATCAACCCAAATTGGGTTGGACCTGAAAAGGTCCTTTCGTTTGAAGCATCCTTTTGCCCGTACCTCCGTACCTGTTTCACTCTGTCCGAAGCTAATGGACACCAGGTAAACCCTTTTTCACACGCGTGGGTATCGATCATCAACTGATCCGGCGCTCCGGGCGGGCACGCGGGCACGCGTTGCACCGGCACAAGCCGGTAGAGAATGCAAAAAAACCTAAACAAAAAACAAAAGGACTGTTTTAGGGGAAGGGAAGAGAAGGACATCTATGCACCAAGTGCAGGTACTTCATAGTCAGGCGACGAATTGGTTGGTCGGATCACAAGGATTCGGGTAGATCGTTTAGGACCCCTCAGGCAATGTATTTTGTCAAGATGCGATTAGAACATAATAACGAGAATTGTTGCCTCTTTCGATCTCCTACGTAGGGTAGGCATCAATGAATGTATAAAAGTATGGAAATTTCTTAACATTCGCAGCATTCGCTCAGTGAGCCTCGTGTAATACGGTAACGATTCCACAGTGTTTTGCTTTGTTTTCCAAGTGATAATTCGATTGAGATTTGTTTCTTAATCTGTTGAATTTGTAGTGCCAAGTGCTTTTTTGTGTATCAAATCAAGGTAAGTTGTGTTCTCTTTTGTCGGGATAGCGTTAACTTGTAGCAGATGCAACACATTTTCATATTTGTTTTTCCTTGCTGCAGAATGTCTTTTGCACCCAGCAAACGAGGAAGGTTCGGGTCGCCCGCGGACCAGGAAAGGCAGCCGGCAAGTCCGAACCAACCGGGACCATCTAATAGGCGACCGGAAGCCGATGAAGTTGAGGTTAGTCACATTATATATATTTCAATGGTGTAGTAAAGGAAAAAATCAATAATATGAGAACAAGCTAAATTCCTCCTACGTGAAAACAAGTCGCGATCTCGTCGTAAATTAATTCTGTAATACGCTTTTTCTTATCCGCAGTACCATAGCGATAGCGACATAGCGACTGTGAGCTGGAACCGGATCTCGTGGAGGCTCAGCGCAGGGTCTTTGAAGCGCAACCTGCACAAAATCGGGATAAAATCCTAAAAGTGTGCAAGGGAATAGCTGCAATAGGCTTCAAATACAACCTGGGCCCCAAGTTCGCGAAAGAAATGCTCTGTCTGCTGCAACCCGACTACCCGGGAATGCCGTTGGATTTGCGAGCAGTTTTGGACGTGCCATCGACATTTTCTCCAACTCGGGAAACCCCGGGTGGTCTATACTGGCACCGCGGCTTGGGTTAGTATTTTTGTAGTAGTAATTATTATTTACACTTATGTTTTGTTTGTTATTTACACCTATCATTTTCATTTCTATCATTTGCAGCGAACGGGCTGCGGACCAATTACACCATCGGAAGCGACGCCACAAAAAAGTCAACATAGACATACACGTTGACGAGAAGCCACTTTATAAAAATCCGGCACAGGTATCCTGGACCATCCTGGGGATGGTTCAGGATCCGGTTCAGCAAACAGAGCCGTTCGTGATCGGAACGTACACCGGGGAGAAGTGGCCCCAACGGATGCGGGATTTTCTCCGTCCGTTGGTGGACGAAGTGAATACTTTGGATGGACAAAAAATTGATGGGGCCTCCGTCAAGATGGCCTTTAACACAGATCACAGAGCACTGTGTTTAATTAAAGGTAAGAATGACGGGACAATCCAGATTTACCGGATTTTTATAATGTTTTTTTTTTTCAGAAGTGCAACAATTCTCGCAACAGGCTTGCCACAAGTGCGAAGCCACTGGCAAGAGGGACCCGGAGAAGGGGATGGTGTACCCCATCGAAAGGGGTACAGCTAGAACCAACGAGGGTTTCAGACAGCTCGAATACTTTGGCCACCACAAAGAAGAGCTCGTTGACGAGGAGGGCGACAACCAGAGCATGGTCGCAATTGCATCAACGTTGGTACACATCGCCGATATCGATATGATAAAGGACTTTCGAATCGGCGATGAGGAGCACCTGTTCCATACAGGTATTTTTACAACTTTGCTGCAAAACGTAATGACAGGAAATGGCAGGGACATTTCGCCGGTACAAGATAGAAAGCTAGATAAACTGAATCATCGGTTGAAGAGAACAACGCTACCGTGCGAATGCTCTCCTCGCGGCTTTGTCAAAATTGCAAAAGATTTAACACAATATCATCTGAATCGACGTTATTTGAAAAACCTCATGAAGTATGTTGGTATGACATACTTAAAAGATGCCATGCAGCCGGAGGTTTTTGAGCTGTTCATGCTAGTTTATTGGGGCATGTCCCTTTTAAGCTCGCGGTACTTTACAGCGTATTGGCCGGTGGCGAACAAATTTTTCGAAAAATTTCTATCCGTGTACAAGGATAGATTCGACCACATTACTTACAAGTTTCACTGCCTGACTCATCTGGTGGATGAGGTCCAACGATTTGGGCCGTTGAAGAGAACTTCGTGCTGGCCTTTCGACAACATGCTGAACTCCCTCCGGCACGTGGTCAGGCATCAATCGGCCCTGCACCAGGTGAGTAGTACATTGCTTCTCCGGGAAGCTGCTTTCCGGAAGTCCGGGAATGCGCCCAATTTCCCTCTTGTGAGTAATAAGCAGAGTAACGGCACGTATCATAGAGTCCAGGTGCGAGAGGGCTTTACATTAAGAACCAGTCCTTTTGACTGTTGGTTCCTGGTGAAACCCGCGACACCCGCCGAGTCTCCCCTTGTGGTGAAATTTCTATCCGCTTCCGTGGAGCCTTTCCGGATCACAGCGGATCCCTTACTAAGTCAGGCGGAGCTGTATGATATAGTATGCGAAGATGACTTACCGAAGGAGTTAAATGTGCTTAAGTCCAAAGACAACACCGAGACGCTTAACCACCCCAAAGAGTATCCGTTGCAGGATATTCTCTGCAAGCTGGTAATGCTTCAAGCAGGACCAATATCGACATACACTCCTATGTTCGAAACCCTTCCAGAGCAGTAGCGATAAGTAGTGATAAGTAGTGATAAGTGACAATCAAAAATATTAAGTCTTAAGCTCAAATAAAAATTCTGAAAATAGATCTTGTCTGTTACAACAACTTATTTACCTCCAGAAATAGTTTATTGACCATATTTTCCATATTTCTAAAGTAGACTAAAGATAAAATACATTGCAAAGACATACTAGTATTTCATAATAATCTTCAAACTCAGATTCACTGCTCTCTGACAAATTGATATCTCTAATTGCTGTTCAATGTACTCCTCAAAGTTGTGCCATTTGAATCTCAACGAAATCTCAACGAGAGAACTTAACGAACATTTGAAACTGAACGAAGAATTCTTCGTTCAGTTTTCCGTAAGAATGAATTTTTTAACGAAAAAAGT